>NC_139344.1:58123406-58373406 GCF_055883805.1 Amblyomma maculatum
TATGTCTTGTCGGTATGTTTTCCCTGTATAATAATAATTGTTTTTACTCTGTCTGGTACTGCGCGTTGTATTTAACTAATTTGTCCCAATTGTACTTCGCTATTTGCCCCCCCCCCCCCCCCCCCCCCCTTACTTTATGCCCTTCTGGGCCCTGTAAGGTATTTTGAATAAATTATAACACGGCTGTACCAAGGAACCTTCGCGACCTTCAATACCCGTGTTCGAACTTTCATACTCGCCCTGAATAAACCTAGTTCATTTTTTACATTCTTGTTTGACTATGTTACGAAACTTCACCAATAATTGCCATAATGCGGACATTTCTGAGAATTGTTCTGATTGATTTTTAAGGTTCCTCGGATTATTAGGGTCCAGCCTTGATGAACCAGCGAGAAAAAAAAAAACGGTCAAGGAAGAAATACGATGCAGACAGAAGCGCCAATCCCGACCGAAAATTGCTTGAATATGTTGTACCCTTTTTTTCTGAAATAACGTTATTTCGGCACTTCTGTCCCCGCCATCCGCCATCCGCCTTCTGTCTTGGCCTTTGTCTTTTTCCCGCTGGTTTATCACAAATCATGGAAGGCAAACTAGTCCACCTTCAACTGTTGCTCGGTAACGAGCGGCACATGTCCCCTGGCGACGCCGACGACCCCGGGTTTTTACAACACGGGGCCCTTACGCTATCGTTTACCAGCTCTCAGCATTGAGCTACTTATAGCTCTGCCGAAAACCGATCAGTTCTTAAGTTTCAAACAGCAGTGCGGCATCGGTGGCAAAAAAAAAAAAAGAAAAACCTTGCAAATCAGAAATTATAGGTGGTTTAGTATTACTGCATATGCTTGATCGTCAATGTATATCTCCTAGGGCCATCTGGTGTAGCTTAATGGCGACCCATACGTGTATGCGGGAGCCCGTCTAGGAGGAGCTTCGCGAGCACCTTCTAAGTTGTTTCGTTTAATAATATGCGGCCTATTGCGGTGGTGTCAGCGTGGATGTGCGAAATATATGGAGGTTATTGAAAAATTATTCGGTGTCGCAGAAGTTTCGTGTAGAGGCATCGCTGCAAAGCACAGTGTATTCTTTTGAACTATCACCCTAGTGCTTAACCATGGCATTACATTAGCAGGATGCCAAATACAGGTGTTATGTTTTTTTGTTTCTTACCCCATGAATTTTGGGCGAAATGCCTGAATGACTGAAGTCGCTCGCGGTACTTGCCGAGACAAACGCTAGCTAATAATGTCGTGCACTGCTGCCCGTGAGCAGCTATTTTTCTCACATGGGATACGTCGACCTGTAAACAATGAAACCGCGCCGACATATCTTACGTCGCAAGGCCTGAATTGCCTCTTCCATTATTAGTTAGGCAGAGTGTATCGCGGGAAAGCCAACTCAAGAATAGCGAAGATACGGATTAAAGGCCGCGGTTGTCGGTTTCTGTGTGTTACAAAACGATATAGCTTAAACTTTCAACTGATTTCTATGTCCGACTTCGTATGCTTATAATGAAGTTCGCTAGAAGAACCGCCTATACCATTAAACTTACCGAAACTCTTCTGTAAAGATGTTCTAATAAAGTTAAAGTACATAGAAATGTCACCTCGCAGCTCCATTGATTTTTTGTTACGCACATTCCGTCTCAAAATACTCTTCAAAATGCAAAGAAAACGCACTTGCATGCTCAAGAACCATTCGCGACTGCTCGGTGCACAGTGCGCAGGCAGCGACCGATCTGGACGGTATTTGTGCGTGAAGTAACTTCGCGACTTAGACACTTCGCGACTTAGACCCATGTGCAGTTTTACTTTCTCAGCGTTGTGAAGGTATTGCCAGACGGAGGTATTACGCCACCTTATTGGGCCCTGCATATCATGTAGCAAATAATGACTTTCACCTTACAGAACTGAAAGTCACGCCAACGCTTGCCATGGACACCTTTCTTATTTTTGGTATAAAATCACCAAATCAGCTAGCATTGACACGTTCTAAACCGCAGTTATCCCGTGAGGATGGTATTTAAACAAGCCACGCAGACACTTGTGCTTAAAGATTCCTTCAGCCGCACAAGTTAAATGTTGACGTGGACAGTGTAAAAGCGCACCTGAGGTCGACACTTTAGCTTTCCCGCTGAAAACACAGGACACAAGCAGCAGCTAATTAAAACAGAATCAACGTGTTTCTCGGGTATTTGACAAAATATGCTCAGAGCTATCGATTAATAGTACACGCTAAGAAAACCGCCTGTAGATACTTGAGGTTGGGGCCCCTTGTTTGAGAGAATAATTTTCTCACTTTGGAGTGACTGCATTTGGCTTCAAAATCGTGTCGGCTCAAACTCTCTGCTGCAGACTAACCACGAATCCTCTTCCTTCTTTCTTTTTCTTAACTCTGCTCTTATTTCTTCTCGTGAAGACATTCTTGCTGTTCTACGTGCTCTCTCCAGCTAATTTTGCGGCGGTGCGAGTGCGGGCACGAACGAGGTCCACACACGCATGCGATCCCCAAGGATGCGAGAGTGGCAGCGAGGCGCATACCTGAGGTAGTCGTCCCGGCAGTAGATACGTCCTTCGCGGGCAAAGCAGGACGCCTGAGAGTCCAGACCTGAGCCGCATAGGCAGCAGCGCAGGCATCCCGTGTGCCAGGGCTGGTCCAGCGCCTGTCAGCAACGGACGAGAAAGAGCTTCATAATGGCACTCGCAGTTGGCACCATTTATATCCCCTCACGAATACAGTTTTCACATAATGAACGAAAAACAGCTGTATTTCTACTGCCTAAAACACTCAGGGTCACAGAAGATTGTGGCATGTTCACAGACGAACGGGGCACAAGAACCTCAATAAAAAATCGGTCAGGAGCCTTAAATATTTAGTCAGTTAATTGCAGTCGATGTTTTTGAAGCAGTTCGAAATAAATTAACAGTATTACTTAACGCGCAGCGCTCAATGTAATCATCAATGATAGCAAGCTGCATATATTTCCTTCTTTTACTAGAAAGTACGCTTTAAGTTTCGACAGGGACAGTTGACAACCTCCACTTGTTTTACGACAAGAGAGAACGACACATGCGCACCAGACAAGTACGCCATGTGATAGATATATTATCGGAAATTGACCCATATCGGGAGGAACAAGGTATCACGCTGTCTCCATTCTTTCTTCTGTAACGTCGCTTGCTATGTAGTGTTGTGTTCTTGGAATTTACACCCAGGGGACAAAGGTACAGGTGGACTCAGCTGCCCTAAAATGCCTCTCGCAGCGAGCACCATTAATACCCTTTCAGGAATACAATTTTCACGTCAGTGACAGTGACAAACAAACCATGGTATAGTTGAACGCGTACTATATGCGATATGGATTTATATTGTACACTTGCTGTTCAGCTTAGAACTTCTGAACGTTAAATTACCATAAGATACCACCAGTGCAAGGGAGTAATAGTTGCCATCTGAGCTGAGGAGGGGTTCTGAAGCACAGTCGATTCCCAGTGGACTATTCCTTAGTCATTTAAGTCTTTTCATGTAATTTGTGCCTTGAGAAATGCGAGCCATGAGGCGTTTCAGCGTTTCCTAGTATTTGCGCCAAGGATTAAAAAAAAAAAATTAGAGGGACGCCGAAGCTTCACCTTAAGAGTAGATGTGAAGTGCGTTGAACACCGCCTTTTTCAGTATATATATATATATATATATATATATATATATATATATATATATATATATACATTTTTGTTTACGTTTGAGGAAAGGAAGGCGCAATAGCTGATTTCGCAGTGCAGAATACATTTCTCAGAGGTGCATGTGAGGTGCAGCCATCAAAAACCCGGCGCCAACTTGACTATAGAAGATGGATGTTAAATGAACAGCACAATGCTATGACAGCATCCTGAGCACTGCCTAAAGTACGGTTGCGTCAAGTATAGGTGCGTATTTTTTCCGATACCGTTTTTCTCACTTCGGATTACCGCGATGGCTTTTCGGCTGAACGAGTTGCATGCGCTTCACGTAATAGTGTGCACTGCAGCTGGCTGAGACCACAGCACGCGGTTCCCTGCCACATGGTGCTCCTGAGTGTATTTTTTACTTCCGCCTAATTAGTTAATTAGGAAAGAATTGTTATGAAAAATTTAGTGTTCGCTTTAGGGTGTTGTGCGCTTTGTTAATTATAGCAGAGGAAGTAAAGACAGAGCGGATTCAAGTTTTATACCAGTGTATCTCCTAAATACTACGTTGAGTTTTTTTTTTTTTTCTTTTTTTTTAACAGCATATCGTAGCAAGCCCACAAGATATTAGACAAACCACGTAAACGCGCTCTTGTGGAACTGGAACTTTATAAACAATTTTTTTTTTTTTTTTTTTTGTTCTGGCTAGTGGCTGTCAAATTATTTCCTTTTGAAGAATTTGGGAAGGCCGGTTTTCAGCTTGAAATCATCCAAAGTGGAGGGGGGGAGGGGGGTTTCGAAAGCTCACCCGCCATCTCCACAGGCGCCTTACAAAAGGCAAGGCTGCCTTATCAAAAGCACCTCGCCGGTATCAGCGCTTTTTCGGTCATTGCTCGCACCCGCCCGTCGTCAGCCCCTGCGCTATACTGGTGCCATTTTAAACACTGTTAGTGATGCCGGAAGCTTTGTGGCGTTTACCCTGGTTTGTTTACAAACGTCAAATAGCGCTGCCATACGCCTTTTGAGTTCATGAAGTCTGCGCGCTCACTTTCTCCAGTGTGCGCAGACGTCGCTGTCAGCATAGACTTGGAAAGTGCGTCAGCGCGTTTTCCTGGAACATGTCAAGAGTGTGCTTTAATCTAGGCCAGCGCTAACCAATTCATACGAAGCATTTGCTAAGCTATCACACAGGCAAAAACCTAAAAGAGGTGAAAGCAGTGAAGTTGCGCAGTGCAAAGTAGCATCGTTTTTGCTTTTTTTTTTATTTTTATTTCTTTTTTTTTTTTCGTTTCCGTCGACCTGAGTGGCTGCCGCTTATTTGGGCACGGTCAAGGCACACGTTTTTCTCGTTCAATGCGTGGTTGAAAGCGTTGTAATATGGCAGTTCATGAGCGCAGTCGCATCGCATTTTGCAGATTTTGCGAGATTTATTTAAATGGGTGAAAAAAAAAAGAAACGCGACCGCAAAAGGTACCACTGTTGTAGAAGAAAAATGGTCTGGCTGATTCTTGGAAACAGGCGTGGAAATATTTGCATAAATCATCTTCGTTAAACAGCCAATTAAATGGAAGGCAAAAACAGTCTGAGGAATACCACATGGCAGCAAACTATGCCGTTAGTTACATTCAGCTGCGGTTTACTGCTCTCTTAAATCCTTGGTTCAGTCTGCGTGAAGCACGCTTTGCAGCGTATACATGTACAGTTTCTAGTGCAGCCATCAGAATACCTGGCACCTCCACCGCGTTGCTACAGGGTTTGAAAAAGTGCTTCGAAACACGCGATCTTTGTGGAATTCTCGATTGATAAAGCACAGTTTTTTGGCTGTGCAGCTCGAGTTGGTCCGCGTATATCTGGATACGGCTGCCCAAGCTTCTGTCAACGCTCTGCTCTCAGGACGATGAAATCTATGAAAGCGTTGCCTGTTGTGTGAAAATGCTTCGGCCATTATTTCAATTTGCCGCGCTGTGGAAACGCGCCACCGTTCTCGCTATAATTCCAAGCATCTTTGCTGAAGCCAAATCTGCCAAAATGTCTTTCCTAATGCCAAAAAAAAAAAAAAATGAAATTCCTTACTCGCATCCTAAAGTTCTGCGTGTTTGCAATGATGAGATTTTAAAGCCAGACACAGGAAAAGTGTTGCCAAAAAATATGTTAGGGTTTGCGGACATACTAAGAAAGAAGTCGTCTTGCGCATCTTCTCTTCTTACAAAGTAGATAAAAAGAAAAGTAGAATAGAAGAAGCAAGAGCAGATTGAGCTCCATGTTTTTTTTTTTTTTTTATCTATACCTCACGTCCAGAATTCGATCGACTCGTATATTACGTGAGCGGAATGGTGCGTTAATTTTCTCTGCCAACGTGACTGACCGCGGCTTTCCCAGCGGCGATGCTTTCGAGATACAGAGTTATCAGTAAAAATGTGCACAAGCCCCAGTTCCGAGCCGTGCCGTTGGTGCAGCCAAACCTAAACGCAGTGTTTGCATCAGCTCGACAATGTGTGAAGCATGCCTGTTCGTTCAGCACGGCGTCGAGTTGTTTCGACCCCTGTCAGGCTGTTCATGGATGGTCACGTTTCGTAATGTTGTCGCGCAGGAACAAATTGTTCCCGGAGCGCTCATTTTGCAACTACTAGGGCTTCCAAGAGTGTGAAAATAATGCTTGCACTTCCTGCGTACAAAGGTGATTTTAAGCATCCATGGTACTCATGATATCCCATCCTTTGTTAAGGCTGCTGCACAAGGTATGGGAGAACGTCTGACTTGTCATGCTTTTGAAGGAATATCTGGTCCCATGTTTAGTCCGGGTCAGCGCCGAAAGCTTTTCGGGCGACCCGGACTCTACCTGTTGGTCGGCTTGGGGCCGTCCGCCTCTCTACTGCGCATGCGCAAAAGGAACGCTATTGCCGCACGTGGGAAACAACGCGCCTGCAGGTAGAATCGTTCCCGAATGGGTCCACGGCAGCCGGAGCAGGCAAGCGGCGCACCGGTGCCCTGCTCCAGGGCCCGCCGTTGGCACAGGCCCTGCTTCAGGTCGGCCGCCTCCAGCGACGGCGAGATGAGCCGCTCCGGAGGACTCCTTGGACGGCTCACCATCATGGCACCGGCTGTCGCATCACGCTCTGCGCACACGACACGCGACTGGTCGTACATTATGGTACAGCTAGTAATCAATATACTTTGGGAGTAAACAGAAAAATAAAATAAAAGCAAGATAGGAAGCCCGTATTCAGATTTTGATCTTTAAATCCTTACTGACATGTACAGTCAGTATCAGAAGTCCTGCCCCCTCCCCCCCTCCCTCTTTCAAGTTTCTAAATATGCCGCACTGTATGCAGGCGCTACCTGACAATGCACTCCTGTTAGTGACCAGCACAGTACTCCGGCGTCCGGCGTCGTCATCAAGAGCAAATCGTCCCCTGGCATCCACATGTAGTGCGGCACGTTTCGGAACTTGAAGGGGAATGGGGGGGTCAAGATGTTCAGACCCCGTCTGTACCTTGATTTGCGGTCCTTAGACTCGGGCTCAAAGGTGCACACATTCTAATGCATAGGTAGATCGCGCGTGGAACGTGAGGAAGCTTCGACAGCCTGCGGTTATTATAAGTGACGGGTCGCTTGCAGCATGCCATATTTCATGTTGAGACTGTCGGTAACTTGTTTGTTGAAGCCAATAAAAGAGATGTTAAAATATTTCGCGCGCAAATGTAGCGAACCCCGTGAATTCGTGCTTTTTGGCTACTCTAACGTTATCGTCGACCTTCCGTGAGTATAACGAGATAAAGCAGATAGGTATACAAAGACAAAGGATAGAGAATAAGGCTTGAGGGGCAGCCCGGATATCAACGTCGTCAACGTTCCGACAAGCCACTTGTCGAAGTCAGGATGAAGACAAGTCCAGTTGTCAAAACGTTGGCTCACGAACTCAGGTTTCCCGTCAACCCTTGTTCAATTTCTTCGAACTCTTCGAACTGTTCGTGCTTTTTAATGCGCGATAAAACATGCAAGATTGATTGTTTTGGGGTTTAACGTCCCAAAGCGACCCAGGCTATGAGAGACGCCGCAGTGGAGGACTCCGGAAATTTAAGCCACCTGTTGTTCTTTAACGTGCACTGACATCGCACAGCACATGGGCGCCTGGCTTTTCGCCTCACCGAAAAGCGGCCACCGAGGCCGGGATTCGATCCCGCATCCTTGGGAACAGTGGTCGAGCGCCCTAACCACTGCGCCACCCCGGCGGGGTAAAACATGCAAGAAACTTAATATACTCCTCTTACATGTAAATTATATTCCGTTTAATGGAAGCTGAGTGTAAACTGCCAATTGTGCATCACGAACCATGTCCTACTCTAAGAATTAGGGACACGGATTGCCTGAAAGATGCTGGCAGTTGCAATGTGCAGCAATTTTAACCAAAACGCTGCGGTGTCACAGTTGCCATCCACGCTTTCGTACGACAAGAACAATATTGATCAGCAAGCTGATAAGTTCTAAAAAGGACAAGAGTTGTTCGCTACATTGTTTAGGAAATAAAGCACTTCGTAACTATGCACTGAACATTTTCTTGTGCCACGTAATTGCCAACCCACCGCTCTTAACAACCCTGCGTGCTATTCGGATGCGACATAAAGGCTCGAAGGAGTAAGCGTGCTTATCATGTCGACCATAGTACTGATCCTATATTGGTTTTGGTGTCCAGGATACAGCGTTTGGCTGTGAAACTGAACCGATAATCTGTTGAAGCATTTACTAATATCGCTGCTATTGTCCCGCCATCGAATTTAAGGTCCGCCAAACACATCGGGGAAAGTGCGAGAGAAAGTAGTATCTGCGTCGGGCAACAGTCGCGTCGGCCTTAAGATGACTATACGCACCGCAATGTGCTTTGTAATGAGCATGTATAAGTTCTTCTAATATTACCCTTTTGAAAATGTACGTGCAGTGACCATTTTTATTCTCAAACATGCACCGTACTGCGCAGGCGTCACACCGCAGCAGTGAACCAATTTTACCTTCGTGGACGGCGGAGACGTATAAGTATTTATCATGGCTTGAAAGGCTTTGGTATGATGGCATGGAGTGCGACGATAAGGCACACATCCCGGGACTGTGAATTAGTTGTAATAGTTTCATTCAGGCATCTATTCTTCAAATATCACCACAGTTACATTTCCATACTGAAGATACTGTTGGATAATTACACTGCTTAATTAAGGATTATTCATTCTTACAGAGCTCATGGACATGCGCAACAGCGTCGTCTTTCGCAGCATATCATAAGGAGAAATCGACAGCTTGCTATTCGACGCAGTAAAGAATTATCTCCATGAACTTTGACGTGAGTCTAAGAGCGCCGCATAAGTAAAACAATGCAAAACCGTGTGCCCAAAATGGCAAAACAGGGGTTGCATGAATGCGGGCCCGGCTAACCACGCTTCTTATATGTTGCTTTTACTGATGCAGCATTGTTTTGAGCGCAAATGGAATGCATTTAAGCGGTGAATTGGCCATTAACAGCAGAGGACCATGTTTTGTTGTATTTTATATTTTGGGCAGAAAGGTGTATGAAAACTTGAAAGCGAACCGCCATTATACCTCTTCAATAAGCGGCGCCAGCTGCCTACACTACCGGAGCGACGTTGGCGCCGCCTTTCGGTTGGCCGATAGTTACAAGTACATGCAAAGCAGGTGTCAATTTAGAGGTTTCTTTATTTCAACGCACTTTGAATATTGGGAATCTTTGAGTCCTGCTTACTACTTCGCAGTATCGCATATCGCCCATCCATTCACGGCTGCGCGGCCATTGCTTACATTCAGTGAGCGGAATCTGAGGACGGCAAGTGCAGCCAGCGGCTCAGGTTCGCTCAGCGCATTTGTTGAAGAGCTTGGAGCCCAGACGATATTTGCGCCTTGACTTTCTTGGCCGCACCTTCCTGCCGCAACGGAGACAGAGAAAAGAACGGCGGTGGCAACAGCGCCGCCAATAGGAAGCTGGACAATGCGCTTCAGCGTGCCGTCATCCCCATACACGATTCTCGCGCTGCGCGATAACATCTCCACCCCGCGCGCGCTAGAGCTTTGGAGGGACACGTTGCAGCAGGATCTGCGACAGAACAAAAGGCCCCAGCAGAGCGCGGGCAGCCTTCGAGAACGTGCCGAAGGAAACGGCAGCAAGCCTTTTTTCGGAGTCCTGCAACCGCAACGAGGAGCGCGGCGAAGGAGAAACAAACAGAAAATCGACGTGCGGAGCAAAACAGCGGTAGAGGCAGAAGCGGCAACGCGGACGTGCGTGCACCTGATTTCACATGCGGCGGTGGCGCCAACGCTGTATACGATCGCCCCGCCGTCGACTCTCGGCGGCAAGTTCGCAGTTATAATTGGCCGTGGCCCGCCCCGGTGCTGTGCCGGCCCCAGAGCGGCGTTCCGTTCAAAAGAGGACTGGCCGTGGCCGCAGCCTGCGCGGCCCTAGAACAAAAGGTTTCGGCTCGACCCTGGCGAGGAGGTGATCGCAACGCTCGGCTGAGCGCGCTTGCATCACAAAAGGAAATCCCCGCGAGGGGCGACACCGTGGCGACGACGACTCTCGTACGCGCTGGATGGCCACCGGTCCACTATACCAGGAGGGGAGCAAGGGAGGGAGGTGCGCGTCTGCTGCCTGCGCGCTCGCTTTTTTTTTTCCAGTGGACGCCAGGCCAGCAGTATGCTTTGATGAGCCGAGACAAAAGGCTCGCGGTGGAAGGTCACTCTCCGATGCGGAGCCTGCCCTGCTTGTCTCGCGGCCAACGGATAGGCAATTTATTGTTCCACGCCGAGCCTTACCACTTCGCTTTTTGCACACTCGTTCCAGCTGGTCACGGCGCAGTGATGGCAGCACGGTGTCGAAACAGGAAGAGAAGGGGGGGGGGGGGGGGGGGGGGGGCGTGCAAAACGGACCTGGGTGCGAGCGACAGAGAATTTCCATGGAAGCGCCGAAACCTTTGACCACAAAGTTCATGAATGTCCAGAGGGCAGCCAAGCTCGCGGCCAGAGCAAACAACCGTTATTTATGCTCCAAAATATTAGCGAAAATGACACGCCAAGTGGTGCCTATCGCGTGCTGGCTTATCTGCCCGTTGAGTAATTTTTGGCTGTGTAAGCAGGTGTTTGGCGATCATCAGCAAGACCAGAGTTTGCTCCACCCTTTGACCCACTTAGAAGTAATCTTATGTCGACGGGTTTTGCGCATGGCAAGGTGATTTTAAATCGCTTAGACTCTGCGCAAGCTGTCCCCAAACTGATGCCATTGACACAATTACTCTACGCATTTTTTACCCTTACGCCATTGATTAATCCTGCATGGTATAGGGGAATGCAGAAGGTCTCTGTAAAAAACATGCGATAGCAAGGCGACAAAAGGTCCTGCCAAAGCTGACGGCCAGCTGAGATGAGATTAGCGATATTAATCAGACACTTTCAAGAGAATTTTGCCGTTAACAACTGCGTTTAATTTTGCAGGGACTGCACTGGAAGTGCGCCAGGGATCTAACCTCTTCGTCTTTAAGATGTTTTACTTAGGTTGGGTTTCATAACAATGGCGGTATTGAGTACCGGTTAATAAAATAAAGTAAGGATATTAGCTTAATTTAAAGCTGACAAACCTTCCGTGAACATGCAAGCGTGACATGTACACACACACACACACACACACACACACACACACACACACACACACACACACACACACACACACACACACACACACACACACACACACACACACACACACACACACACACACACACACACACACACACACACACACACACACACACACACACACACACACACACACACACACACACACACACACACACACACACACACACACACACACACACACACACACACACACACACACACACACACACACACACACACACACACACACACACACACACACACACACACACACACACACATATATCTATATATATATATATATATATATTTGTGGATGCAAGACAAATTTGAGACCCAAAATTTCGAGACGCGTCAGGAAGCTTAGATCATTCCTGTTAATGCGGTTAAAAATTGTCTTACAATTTTCCATAGTCTGCTCAAGATTACTTGTAAACGTACCCCATCCGCCTTCGGTGGGCAGTCCTATAGTCGCCCAGACGGCACTACAGAAGCAAAGTTTTGCTCCGCATCGTAAGCTTAGACCGTTTATATCAATATGCCTAACATATGTATCTTGCAATATTTCGCCGTCGCTCCCCAATTATTTTCATAAAAGCAGCTCGTTTATTTTTCAAGGAGGAGGAGGAAGATAAGGAGGAAAGGCAGGGAGGGTAACCTGTAAAAGAAACCGGTTTGCTACCGGTTTGATTTTTTAAGGACAGTATTATCTAAGTGGTGCGAAATCAAAAAAAGTCTTTAAAAACAAAGTATGTTATGCATCGAAAGCTTATAGGCTATTCCTATCAGCGTGTGCAGAACAGTACCTTATTACATCCCACAATGGCATCACATTCAAAATGAGTTCCAGAATGTTAGATCTTACTCCTCGCGGGTACAGGTTAAGTCAGTGAACGCCATGTTTTCAGGAAGTCTGCGACAGAAGAACAAGTAGTCTCTATCAAAACCAGGCGCGGCCGGGAAAGAGTTCGAGTTTCGAGTCGGAAATCGAAAAATTGTAAGGGTTTATACATGGCTTGAAACTAGGGATACGAGCGAAAGTTGTGTTACGCTTGATTGTACTGGTTATTAGCAAAGTTGTGCGTGGTTTGACGGTTTGAATTATGCTGACGTTCAAGCCGCGCCTTGAGAGGAGACGCAATAGCCCTTGTGACACAGAATTGTAATTGGGCGATTTTCTTCTTATTTTATCTTTAGGGTGGTTTTTGATGACAGAAAGGCGCCTCATCTGTCCTACTTTTGGGTGGATATCTACACTTAATTATGTCAAAAACACACCACCTGTTGATTTCGCGATTTTTTTATATGTCCAAATATTAAACGGCACACAGAATCTGCAGGATGTTCAGATTTGGCCTGGCGTCTTCGACTAACAGTCCAGCGACTAGTACCTGCAACCGGTTTTTCCACAGCTAGGCGAAGCACAGAGCAGCGTCCGTGCTTATATCAGGCGAATGGCGAGTCACGCGGTTAGGGGCACCTGCCGAGCGAGTGAGTCACGCGGTTAAGCGCATGCTTTCAAGGTTACTGGCGTGGAACGACATGACCTTCAGTTCTTCATGCGAGAAGCGGAATCGCTCCAATATCTATATAGTTCGAAAAACACCACCAGAGGCCTGTAGGAAAAGCTGCCATGAATGATTATGCTGACACGCTTAATTTCCAGATTTCATCAAAGGTTTACTGAAAGGCACAATTTCGAGTGCATGATGATGTTTCATTAGAGGCCACTGGCGCTGCATAATGATATGTAGCTTTAATGACTTCGTGTGGGTGACCGAAACAGACCAACCAGATGAGGGACCGAACACCGAACCGAAAATGTGTCATGGATTTAACGGGCTAATGACAAGGTCTTGGCTTATAAGTATATAGAGCGAGCCCTCCAGTAACCGAGAAATGGAGCTTTTAATTTTAATTTGGCATTGAACATAGCGTAAATTAAACTAAGTGACTTTTTGATACGAAACGCTCTCAGTATCAGTATGGTAGACACAGCACGACATATCGGAAAAGTA
The DNA here is from genome assembly GCF_055883805.1 of Amblyomma maculatum. Lineage (NCBI taxonomy): Eukaryota > Metazoa > Arthropoda > Arachnida > Ixodida > Ixodidae > Amblyomma > Amblyomma maculatum. The sequence goes on from NC_139344.1 coordinate 58,136,755, forward strand.
ACACTCATTTTCTTGAGTGCACAGTGTTCTTTTTCTTTCAGGAATGCTCTTAATGTTATATTATACTCTGCGCTCCGTCCAGCGTGTCCTTAAGTTAAACGAGTGCTCCTTTCGCATCGCGTGTGATATGCTTCTAGCGTTTGTTGCTAGATGGCGCCATGATGTTTTAAATTTCTTGTATGAAGCGCTGACTACAGCACACTAAAGCTGCCGTCGACGACGCACAGAGTCGTCAGTACGCCTGTATAGAGCGTTGGAACGGTGGGCAGTGGATCAAACAAATTGAAATCTTGGCAAACCGTACGATTACGCCCCTTCGGTCTAGCACGATGATTGTCTTTACAACCAGCGCCATGCTTCAAAAATTTACGGAAACTAGTCAGGATGACAGAATAATGCGGCTAATATGGGCACCACCCCACTCTCAGCTCCAAGGAGAAGATGGAGCCCGCGAGCTCGACCTCAATCTCAGCTTCTAAGTAGGCTCTGACCCTCAGTAGACTATGCGTAGAGACAGGATAGTAAGGTATAAAGATGTAATCAAGCATAAACTACTAAACATGGTTGAATAAGCATTTACTATAAGTGCCAAGAAGGCGTCTGGAAGCGCTTGCAAGCAAGAATTTTTCCTAACTCGGCTAACACTGTAGCCATTGGTGTACCCGGAACAATAGTCAGATAGATGCAAAAGAATGTCGGGATGGGGAAGACTTTATATATATAGCATAGGCTTGTTCAGATATTCAAGCTATCAGGTAAAGATACAGGGAAAAAATCATGTCGAGGAGTTCTACTGTTAAGCTGGAACCGTGAGACTCAGCTGGATCTATTCCAACTGGCGGAACAGGCAGTCTGGGTCCAAGGACTCCAGGGCGCCATCTAGGTGGACAGGCTGGCGCCTATTGGGCGTGAGCTGCACCACTGGAGCGAGCGGCGCTACTGTTGACATGGAGGAGCAAGTGGGATCACGTGACTCCGCTTACTGCTGCTGAAGCAGGCGCTGGATTGATTTTGCGTGTTTTACAAGCTAAAAGTCGCAGTTTTTTTCTGCAGTTTTGCTTTTTGGCGTCTACCAGCATCACACATTTTGACCTTGCATCGTCGCTGTTGTTGCTTTAGTTTATTTAAGCTGTTGATATGGTCTGGTTACTGCTCTGTATACGCGATGGAACCCGGTGCATGCTTTCATTTCTGCCCGAAAAATAAGGTGAAGGAAGCTTGGTTAAACAAGTTGCCAATGTGTAAAAAGTGAGTGGTCATTCTTGCGCGTGTAACATGCGTTTCATCGAGCAAGATTTCATCTACACGGAGTTGGAGAGTTCCGAGAGGTGTCGCCGAAGTATAGGCACTAATTTATACTTTTGCGCTTATCACTTGTGAAGCTAACGATGTCTGATTGCTGGCGGGATAGCAAATATATTATCTTCTTCGCTGAGTAGTACCTACACAGAGCAAGGAGCGATCGTCTGGAAGTGGGGAGGCGTCAAATTTTTTCTCAGTGAAGGCCCTGTTGCCCGAAACTGAACGTTTTTACTGCCATGCGCAGCGGTGAGCGTTTTGACTCGCCTTAGGTAACTTCAGAAGTAATTTCAAATGACCGAGAAAAAAAAAAAAACCATGCATACCACGATCTGCTTCCGTAAGTAAAAAAAAAAAGAAAAAAAAAAACTACGCGGAAAAACAAACACACATTCGGAGCTCAAGTGGAAATTAATGATCGAGCTCAGTGTGTATAAAAAGAGGAACACATCTCTGCCCTGCACAGTTGATTTAAAAAATTGCTTCGCGTCATCCACACTGTAAAACTTCACCCTTCAAGAATCGGCCGAATGGTGCCCCTCGCAGGGTGCGAAGTACCCCGCATCTGTCACCGCCGGAGAGCTCCGTTCCTAGCCGAGAAATATCATTACCGAGCAAAGCAGCGATGTAGCGGTGCAGCGCCTAATTTTCTCAAAATGATTGCCATAATTTACGACCGCTTATATCTGACTAGACGTGCCACATGTTCACTTTATTTAACAGTAGCGACAACAATGCCAAAGCTATACGGCGTCATAGTAGTGAAACTCGCCGGCCTACGCTTCGACAGCTCACGGACTCTGAAATGCCTTCTTTCCGAATAGTGTTGGCCAGTACCTCAAACAGTCTTCAAGAGGCCTATACCGAAGTGCATATCAAAGAAAAAAAAAATCTGCAATAGCATGCAACTACACTGCCAAGGGAAGCATCAAACAGCAGCAGTTCAACGTGTGTTATCCCACTTACTGCGTCACGCGGAGCTGTCAAGAGGTGGCGCCACGGTATGTCCTCGCGCCCAATATTATATATCTGCTGGAAAACAATTTCACGACCACATTAACAATTTCACTTTCCTCTTGCTACAGGGCTGTGTTCGAGCGTTATATCCAGACGTGCTGACGTTCATGTGCCGTAATAACCCTGGGTATGGAAACGAAAACTTCTTATTTTGAGCTTTTGGTTTACACAGTGTATGCCAACCAAGAATTAGCAGGCAAAAGGCGTTATAGAACACTTGAAACTGACAATACTGTACGCTAAAAATGTCTAATTACTGTCTGGTATGCGAGATTTTTATTAGTTTGTATTATTATACTCCCAGACGTTATCGCCATTGCTCCTCAAGACTCCCGGCATCGGCCGACATAAAAACGGGCAGATATACTTGTAAATAAATTTGCGGTGAAATTTTCCAGCTGGATTTAAAAAAAAAGCCGCCATTAATGCGACCGCTCTAGACAGCAAGCTTTCCAATGGGCCGAAAAAAAAAAAAAAAAAAAAAAAAAAAAAAACTGACTGCTTAGAATACAATGCTTGGTCCCTTTAATTCTCGTGCCGCTGGCTATGCATGAACATTTTATCGTGAATAAAGATATATCTAAAGGTAACAAAACCTGTTGTCATTACATGTTGCGGCGCGTATGCTACGCCAGCCGTTCCTGGGGAAAATAGAATAAGTAGCAGCAAAGCTGGTATTCGAGCCCATACGTTCCCCTGACATAACATTTTTCTTTGGAGGATACACCTATTTTCTCACCTCGTTTTGATTTCCAATTGATGTTCGCTGTCATGTATTTTCTGGAGAATTGGCTAGCTTGTAGCAAAATTTTCTTCCTCTCACCCAGTTAACACACAACAATGACTACGAAAGGTTGTTCACAAAGTCTGCATTATTGGCACGAAGAAAGGCAGATACAAATATTAAGCTTGAGTGGAAGTTTCATCATTATATACATATTCTCACCACAAGATCCCGCACTTCTGCCACTGATGGACTGGCTGGCGCAGACCATCGCTCTAGACCTCTTCATTATTTGTGTCCTGGAGAGCATTCACTTGAAAAATCACATCCTCATCTTCGTGGAAGTGTTCTCGCGTAGTGTGCTCTTCTTGGGAAAAGAGAGGAAGAAGTTGTTTCGTGCGAGCCTCGAGTGAAATTGGAGTATGCAATATTTCGTAGCCTAAGACGGCCATGTGCGTCACCGTCCCCTGTTCTAAGTGAAGCTGTGCATTGTCATGCAGCAGGCAAAATATTTTCGCAAGTGCCCAGCAACCTTCCTCAAGTGCAGGTTGTTGCAAACAATGTCGAGAACAGAGCCTGCGCTCGCAGTAACGTGTCCAACTATTTAGTCGAAAGTATATGCAACCGTCAGCGAGCGTTATGAGCTCCTCTCGTCGCAATTGCTGGCACACCAGCCAGAGACGGTCGGAAAATCCGTTCGTGGTCGTCCAGGCTTGGTTAGGTGACCTAAAATCGTCATCACTTTATGATATTCTTATAGGCTCGAACATTATCGACATACAGCGGCATTAGATTGGCATGAATTATCTTTGAATGGCGTCCATTCAAATATAGAAAACGGATCACTGGGAGTAATTCCAGTTTCCCGACGGATGCTGCCATTTTTAATTTGATGTTTTAGCGGTATTCTGTGGTGCTAAATAGAACAAAGTTTTCATATTACGCCGAAAGCAGTCTCATACGTTCATTTGCGTCTCGTGTGTGCCTTTTTTTTATTGGTTTGTTTTTTTTTTTACGGGGTTTAACGTCCCAAAGCACCTCAGGCTACTAAAGACATAGCGGTGGAGGGCTCCAGAAATTTTGACCACCGGTGGTTCATGAAGTGCGCTGACATCGCACAGCACACGGGCGCCTATCTTTTCGCGCCCATCGAAAAGCGCCCACTGCAACAAAGATTCGATCCCGCATCCTTGGGCACAGAAGTCGAGCGCCCGAGCCACTGCACCACCGCGGCGGGCTTTTTAAATTCTATGATGCTGATAATACGAACTTGATGAACACACCTCGTATGTTTGTATTCTCCCTGCAGTGCAGACTGCCTTTGATGACTGGTGTGTTCAAGTGCGCCGGTTACGTGTGACAAACCTTGCTTATCATTCGGTGTCGTGCAGTTTCATTTACTCACATTTGTAATCGCATCAATTAATATGCATCAATTTCCATGTCTGTTCCATATAGCGCAGCAACAAGATCCAAAAGGCATGAAATTGCGGGCAGATGCTCCTGCTCTTGTTTAATGACGGTGCGCAGAAAAACACCTGACTATTTTCGCCAGTCTGAGAAGGAATCAGTAGCATATGTGTTAGGCAGTTGAACTTTGTGTAGCTGCCTTGGTAAAGGGCACGTTTTAAGTCACTAGAAGGGGATTTTAAAGCGTTAGTTTCCTTTGTAACATGTTATTTTTCTCCCTAGGAGGAGTCTTTTTTTTATATGCAGTAATTATCGCTGTTTTGTGTCAAAGGGACATGTGCGATCAGGAATCACTGTACAGTAGTTCGGACGTTCACGAATTCTTCCCGGAAAGTGTTCTTTAATTATTTCTTTTTTTTTTTTTTTTTGTTTTGCGAATAGTACTCTCCGTAGTGGTTGGAGTGCCGAAGGGCGTTATAAAGTGCAATAAAAGAAATGGCACCACTCTAATCTGCAATTCATATTCGGCACTAATTGCTGTTCTAGTGCGGATTCAATTCAACGTCTTGATGTGTGTAGAAAGGATCTGCAGCAAACATCCAACATCCTAACAGATTGAGTTTACGCACGCTTGGAAGCTAGGGCGATATTTTACAATACACGCAAACATACAGTGAAAGTCTTTATTTTTGAGCTGTAGACTGCTTCGCTGTATTAGGTCGCTAACAAGAAACCATCAGTCTTTTTTCCCTACTAATTTTCTTTAGACATACAAAAGAAGAAGCTTCCTTGTCAGCTCTATTATTCGCACCTGCAATGATTAGTCACCAAAAGAATGAGCTTGTTACAGACGTTAATCACTATGGAACGACGTGACGATAATTCACAGAGACCCAATATTGTACAATCCAGAGCAGAGAGTACACATGCACACTTAAAAAAAATGGCTTGCATATCCATGCAAGACATTTCTTTTTGTCCTGTGTGCCTCTCACACACAGTTCATCGGCACAAAATAATTTCTTTCAACATACATATACATACATCACATTATCCCAAAACATATACCTCGCAGTATTCAATGACCGACGCACTCCTGCCGGCCATCAGTCTAATTTCTTCGTGAAAACAATAGATATGAAATGTCGTCAGAAGCCGCTGTCGCCGTTGATACCAAGAAAGTCAAGCAGGTCAGTCTTTTTAATTATACTTTATGCTTACCTAGACATTTGGTTTGCAGGCTACAGGGCTGCAAAAAATGTAGTGCCGCCAGAGCTAGCTGGAAGGAACGCAAGCATGGACAAAGATCAATAAAGCATGTGGGCGGGCTAGATGGTTTACCATCTTTTAAAAACGTCTTTTGTGTGCGTATTTTGCGTGCGTATTTTGTATGCGTTAATGTTTTGAGCAAGGGTCTTTTCCCAGTTTTTAAAGGATGGACAAAGAAGATATACTGATTCGACAAGGTCAAAAAGAAAAAAAAAAGAATAAAGCGCTGAGAGCACCGGCTTTCCGAGATAAGTGCAGAAGGATAGGCTTCAAAAAAGCGCTAGGGGACGCTACCTTTATCTCCTTGTATGATATTGCACCTGATCTTTCACATCGTAAAAAGACGTTTTTCTTCACAATGGGCTTTGTTTCGGGACCTGTTCAGATGCAAAGTAATGATGCCAAAAATTCTCTCCCACGTCATCCGGCAAGACACTCAGTGCCTCGAACAGGTGCAGCATTCTAGGACATCTTTTACGTAGGAGGCAGCTATGGAACGGTATGAGGTGTACGTACACGCTGATGAGAGTGGCCAAACTTCCGATGCGTGGTAAAAATTAGTTTTATACCTTTCATTGCGCTCGCTTCGAGTAGTTGAGGCATATTAGCCATAAGAAGCCAACGGGAAGCATTTATAAAAAAAAAAATTGTCGGTAGTTTAGCTCTGGTTAAACGTGGTAAGTTGCGCAGGCATTACTGCAATATTGCGCTTAAGGTTCGGCATGTAGTGTAGCATCGCCGATGCTTCTCCTTGTAAGACTGCATAGCAATTGGTTTACCCCAACGCGAACTCCTATTTCTCTGTTTCCACTTTCACTCCTGTTAGCGATCGTCTTTTATTGCGTATTTTATTACTGAGCAATTCCTTACCCTGGGTGGCGGCCGTCCGCCCCTTGGACCCTGAGTGGTGCGTCCCGACCATCGCTTTGGCGCATGTGCCTGGATTTCGACGCGCGCATGCAACATCGGACCTTGCTTGCATCGCATGCGCTGAGAGAGTGCGAAGTGCGGGAGGATGCGAGAGAGCGGTGCGTCAGCTTTCGTTCTAACGATAGCACTCCCCCCTTCCTCTCCTCCCTTACGGCGCGGTTCCGGTGTCGACGCAGCTGCGGCTCAAAGTCAAGCGAGTCCTCCGCCGGGTATACGCGACGGCTCGAAACCTGGCGCAGTATTGCTTATGCAACAATAATTGTGCGGCAACTGTCGAATAATATAGAGTACTTCGTATGAGCACGGCCGCTCCATGGAAGCGCACTAGGTACGCCTCCATTGAGCAGCCGTGGTATCAGCGTATTGATATCGATGTCGAAGCTCAGATACTCAACGAAATTTCCCTCGAAAGTTAGTTCTCGGCTCAAAAGAAATTATTCAGACCACCATAAATGACTATAGGGCGTGTTGAATAAAATAAATAGGAAAAAACCAGAAGCCTGCCGGATGAACGATGTGCTGATACCGAGCTACATCGGTGACTGTCCAACCTTCTCCTTTCTTCGGTATTATTGTTGACGTAACCGACCTTGAGAGGGTTCACCAGCGCCACCCTCATCCATAGCGGCGGACACAGAATGTCCTATGTTACCTCAAATGTCCCGTGGAACATGACTGACAGAAACGGTGATAGATAGATAGATAGATAGATAGATAGATAGATAGATAGATAGATAGATAGATAGATAGATAGATAGATAGATAGATAGATAGATAGATAGATAGATAGATAGATAGACAGACAGATAGATAGATAGATAGATAGATAGATAGATAGATAGATAGATAGATAGATAGATAGATAGATAGATAGATAGATAGATAGATAGATAGATAGATAGATAGATAGATAGATAGATAGATAGATAGATAGATAGATAGATAGATAGATAGATAGATAGATAGATAGATAGATAGATAGATAGATAGATAGATAGATAGATAGATAGATAGATAGATAGATAGATAGATAGATAGATAGATAGATAGATAGATAGATAGATAGATAGATAGATAGATAGATAGATAGATAGATAGATAGATAGATAGATAGATAGATAGATAGATAGATAGATAGATAGATAGATAGATAGATAGATAGATAGATAGATAGATAGATAGATAGATAGATAGATAGATAGATAGATAGATAGATAGATAGATAGATAGATAGATAGATAGATAGATAGATAGATAGATAGATAGATAGATAGATAGATAGATAGATAGATAGATATCAATACTCTACTTCTTCTCTTCGCTTCTCTCTTTTTTGAATGAAAAGTATAGTACCTTCAAGGTGCAAATGAATGAAATGCACACTTTTCATTGCGATGAATATTTTGTTTTAACAACACCGCCGCGTCTCAGATCTTATTCTGCTGAATCGCGGATTCTGGGCAATCATTCTCAGGCAGTAAGACGAGATCAGCAGTCAGACGTCGTTTAGAAATAGCAAGCATATGTGCGAGTCCTATGCAAACAGGGCGCCTAGCGAGCGGACAATTCAAGGATCTGCCTACTTCCTAAGATATGTACATATCTTTCAGAGCCCGCATGGCTGTTTTGCATAAATGCCACAATTTCACTTGCGGCTTCCGCGAAGCTTTTGCATGCAAAACAGTGGCACGGACCGCAGCGCTCAGCTCTCCTGGTTCTTCTTTAAAGGGATTTGAATGCATCGTTTAGTGAAGTGCGACGATGTGAATACAGTAGAGGCATGCCGAAAAGGTCAAAACGAAGAGACGTCAGTGAACTAGTAAACGAACGTGCAGCAAATCCGAAAGCATGAAAAAGTAAACAGACACGCTGAAATCGTCGAAATATGCGTACCTGATGGCAAGGACGAATAGTGCGCGCCGCGTGCGTTCGCCCTCTTTTCCGGAGCGCCGTTCTGCTTTACCGCAGATGCGGGTTCTCCATCCGCATCAATTTCCTGCTCCAGGAGCATCCCGAAACCGAAACTTCCAGACGGGAAACGATGCGGGCGTCCTTCTCCCCCTCAGCTCCCACTCTTCTCTCTCTTTTTTTTCTCCTCCCTAACGCGGCCTTTTAGCGCATGCATCACGTGACTTGTAACGATCGGCCAATCACGGTTAAACGGGCGTGGCCTGTAGGGAACGCCCTGCGCGGCTCGGGGAGCGCAGAAAGAAAGTAAGAGAGGGATACACTCTCTAAACGAAAACGCGTCGGTAAAAAGAAAATTAAGAAAAAATAAACGCGGTAGATGTTGGGCACACGGGCATCGTCGCCGTATAGCCGTCGTTCGACAGCGCAGCCGCCCTGGTAAACGGGAGCGAATAAAAGCGCACGCCTATAGTTTGTTTTGATATCGTTCTCCTGCGCGCCGCTTTCTTAAGAAAGAGATCTCCCGCTGGGTGCTCCCTCCACTCACCCCTCAATCTCGCCTTTTTTTCCCTCGCTTTCCTTCACAGTCCTCCCCCTGCGTAGAGTATATTATTTTATCTTTTTCTCGTGTCGTATCAGCTTCGTGTGCATGCTTTCTATTTTTGTAATTCAACCTGCCCTGAACCCTGGCCCCGTCTACCGCTTTTATTTATTTGAGCTCAGCTTTTTGAGCGAACGATCTCGACTTTCGGTTTTCCTGCACGACGCGTGGGCGCCATCACTTTTCGGGCCAAGGAGCGAAGACCAAAGCTGCTCGGGGATGAGCCGCGTGAAACAAGACGAGAGTGGTTGTGCAAGCTAGAAATACAGCGAAGAGGCACGTGCCTTGTCTACGAAATGCGAAGAAAAGCCCGCGGCGACCTCTTTTGCAAAACACGCTCCGCGGCCTCCTTGATAAAACCTGGTCAGAAAGGACTGAATAACGGCGGCGGCGGCGGAACGCTCCTTTCATCTTGGAATCTAAGAACGCGTGTCTGGAGCCCGCTTTTAGTGTTTAGCTCGCCGGTGCTTTGTTTTTCAGTTGAAGAAAGTTTCAGTTTCACGAGGCAGAGTTTCAGGCGGTGGGCTCATGTACTCTTTTGAATCGGGCAAGGAATGCTGCCGTTATTTGCCGTAGCCGGTGCCGTAATTAATAAAAAGAATAAGAGAGGATATAAAAAATAACTCATGTTAGTGGCGTTCACGATGTCTGTGTTTTTGCGCAGAAATTTGGGGCATTCAAAACTAAAAAGGGAGAAGCATATGCTGCTCTGTGTTTGAGATGCCGCAATATTGACTTGTTAAATATGTGACACGCGTTTGCCAACGGTGCGCACCTTTTTGATATCCATACGTGCATACATGTCGAGTCTCATAGAAAAGATAGGAAACAGCTCGGATGAAAAATGAAGGGGGGGGGGGGGGGGATGCGAGTTCTTAACTGCTTTGAGATCGCTATAATAAGTCCAGCTCTGACCGGGAAACAGGAGTGTAGAGCATTAGCAAGGTATGTGTAAAAGTGAATCGCCTCAAATGGAGGCTTACCAGGCCGACAAGAAAGTTGCGCTAGGCTTCTTGTGTATTTCCTCCGCAGTAGCTTGGTAATGTCTGTTTCACGTGCAAAGATTTTTCGCGAGCCGACGTTGCGATTTTCGTCAGTCTGCCTGTGGAGAGAGCGTCGGGGCGGTCTCTTAAGTGGCTCGCGACATATTCCAGTGGGAATTCATTCGCTACGTCCGTGTGTTCTCTCTGTGACTGATCATTGGGGAGCTTCGTGACGGTGTATCGCGTTCGGACACGCGGCAGCCGAGTGAAACAGGAGATAGGAATTCGCGAGCAGTGCGCAGCAAACCTGCTCGCTCCGACCGAATTCTCTGCGTTGGTACGCGTTGCATTTTAAAGCCGCACAGGGACATGGCCGACTAGGTTTACCGAAGCTTTTTCAGTAACGCCATATGAAACGACCATAGTTTTTCCTCAGTTGAATTCAAGGAAGTAAAGCTGTTGGTTTTTTTCATTTACACACACACACACACACACACACACACACACGCACGCACACACGCACATACATACATACATACATACATACATACATACATACATACATACATACATACATACATACATACATACATACATACATACATACATACATACATACATACATACATACATACATACATACATACATACATACATACATACATACATACATACATACATACATACATACATACATACATACATACATACATACATACATACATACATACATACATACATACATACATACATACATACACACACACACACACACACATACATACATACATGCTTACATGCATGCATACATACATACATACATACATACATACATACATACATACATACATACATACATACATACATACATACATACATACATACATACATACATACATACATACATACATACATACATACATACATACATACATACATACATACATACATACATACATACATACATACATACATACATACATACATACATACATACACACATACACACACACACCCCGCCGGGGTGAAGCAGTGGTTACGGCACTCGACTACTATTCGCAAATATGCGGGATCGAATCCCGGCCTCGGCGGCCGCTTTTCGTTGGAGGCGGCTGTGTGCCGGCATCCGCTTGCGATTCTTGATACGATGCGTGCTCCTTACTACGGAGAAGCGCCTCAGTCATTCATTCATCACTGCAGCCCCTTTTTCTTTTTTTTTTTTTTTTGCTCGACGCGAAGCAGGGCTCCCAACCGAGACCTCCCACCCACCCACTAGGGCTATCTTGCGCTCTATAAGAGTCGATCCGACAGCGCATCGAGGGCATGCTTCTATGCACGGTGCGGCCGCAAGGAGCAGCACCAGTATACAGACGAGCTTTACCTACGGAGACGCTTGGCACAAGCGATTATTGGGAGGCATATATCATATTCACGTGTTTTGAAGAACTCTTAGTCTGGAGGCACATCCCTTTAGAGTCCTCCACTTCGAGTTCCTTCTTCTGGAGCCTTGGAGAGCGATACTATCTCGTTTCAGCGTGCGTGGTCCCGGCGGTAGATAAGTACAAAAACACTTCGTCCCAGTAAGCGCATAATTATGCTTTTCTTGCCGCTGCAACACACACATATACTGTTCATGAGAGCGGATAAGGGCACTAATCTGGAGTTGCAGTCAAAACGCATGTGCGAGTCGGTCCTGCACGTCGTCATGTTCTGTGAGGTGAACTTCCGATCCTACAACCAGAGATTGTTGTTCTAAACGGCTCCTTAACTAGTTCAATGAGGCAACCTATAGCACTGGACGCCGCTCCTTCGGTGCCGTCAATTCGTCGCTACCCGAGCAGACAACGCGTGTCTCTGCGTTCGGAAACTAAATGATTTGGGCATGTAGTAAGCGGCATAAAAGCTCCTGCCGGCTTGAATTACTCATCTAAATACATAGAAACGCATATTGTGATGTTCCAGACCTTTATTCCTAAATAAAGTTGCGTACACGCCAACAGAGCACTTTTCTTTCTTCTACTGTGAACTTTGACGTGGCGTTCGGCATCCTTAGATTTCGCAGCTATATGATGACTGGCGTGGATAACACAGGAAGCTCTGGATAGAGGCCACAGGCTAGCGCACGTGGGCTTCTGACCTTTCTGAAAAGAACAAACTCATAGTTGCAGCGCTTATTCACATAACTTTGCGGTTTTATCCATGCGAACTGAACCCAAATAGATGTTTCCAATCAATCGACTTCTCTGAATCGATTGATTGGTGAAATTCTCTGTTTCTGCGTAGGCTGCTAAGGTCGCCTCATTAAAGCAGCATCAAATGACTGCATGAAAAATGGTGAAGTGGTTGCACGTGCTGTAACGATGCCATTTCGTAAACTCTGCTTTGGCGCACAGAACTTCGAAATCCTTCTTTGACACCTTCTCCGGATGCCCAGTTGGGTCCCTACCACGCTCTATTCCCACGAAGCACGAGCGTGGTCCTAATGTATTTGTTTTTCGAAGAGCCACAGCCCTGCACGATACAGCAAATTTATGTAAGCAATTGTTTCTTGATGGGCATGCAAGAGTCTTTTCTAGCCCGTGCGGGCCCTCTAGCAGGAAGGTTCGCCATCTCTCTTCGATGAGCGACAGATGGGCCTTGTGTGAGGCATGTGAGCTCGAGAACCATTAGACCATTGGGGAAGGGAGGGGGGAGCGTATTGTTTAGGGATGACTATTTACGTCATCGCTTTTAATCGGCTCATCGCCTACTTGTCCTGGAATACATCGTCCATATTTGCCCTACACCTTCGCTTTGATGGGCGAACTTGCTGAGCTACTCGGGCAATGCCTGACGCACGAATAGATTAGTCTATTTGTTGATACTTCAACGGTAAGCATCATTACAGCAACGTATAAACAGCTGATATAACACCGAAAGCTCCCGAAAGCTCAACTCCCAATGGCTGCTCTCCTGCAGAATGAAACCACGGTTCTGTGTATGGCCATGCGATAATAATTTAGAGATCAAAAAGTAAGGGAATGGTTACGGGATAGAAACAAATCATTCCGAGTTAAATTATTGATTCACAAGACAATGGCCATAGCTGATTTTTTCAATTCGGAGGTTTTTGATTCACAGCGCCCTCCACAATGCGTAGCGATAGAATGACACTTTGCAGACTTTCCAGTGTGAAGATACACAAAGTAGAGCGCAGCGGAACCCTGATGTTGTCAGTTTCGGATGAATCCCGTCACGCAATGGCATCACGGAGAGTCGAGAACAGAGCCAGCTGAGAGCGTTCGAGTAATACCAGCCTCTACACATTCCGGACCTGTTTAGGTGGTGAGAAATGGTCTGGAGTTGATAATAATTAAGGTGGGGGGAGGGGGGGCAAAAATGGGGGAAGTAGTTTGAAAATTTAGGGTCACGCGTGAAAGATATTCAAGGTCTTTAACTGAAAGCTGGATATATATGGATGGCCAATGCACTTATCACGTTATCACGCTTTTGGTTGTATGGTATAAGCTTCGCAAAATTTTGCGTCTTTACTGCCTCTTCTACTATTGTATGAGCCGACACCATTTGAACCGTAAAGCGCAACCGGATTTTTTTTTTTCGAATTCACTGCCAAGTGACTGTTATGCCTCACCTTCATAGAACACTAACTGAGGCATCTTGCAACTTTAGCCAATACACAAACTTCAGCGCGGAGCGATGCTGCGGAGTTACAGGGCTTTTAAATGTAAAGTGATGTATAATATCGTGCAATAATTGGGTCGAAAAAGTCACCTGAAGACTCGGGGCACATGTCCGCATGACTACTGAATTCTATTTGTGAAACATGCAGATGTGAGTGAACTACTTTGTGCGCTCTATGTGCGCGTTTTGTTTCGGACCCCGACCCTGCGCACAAGGCATCGTCGACAAGGGTTTAAAAAAGAGCCGCCGAGGCCCCAAAGTCAGTCCGCCCAGTTCACTCCCGAAGAAGGAAACCCGAGCTGCCGCGTGCTCCCGGGGGTACCGAGCGCCGCCGCCGGCACCGCATCCTAAGACCGCAAGCTGCACCGGAAGGACCGTCGCCTTCGAGTGCCGCCCGCCTGCGTCGTCTCAGTGATGGACTGCCGCCGCGCTCCCCGGTCAATTGTATGTTCGAAACTACTCTGAACTTTCTTTCCCTTACTGTTACTTGAATTGTTACTTCCATCCCGGAAAAGCATGTCCCTGTACACGTAATTCGGAGTATTTAATTCGATTGTTTCTTCACTCGTGTCGTTGCCTTTTATAATGTTAATTGCTACCCTCTAAATGTTTTGTGTATTCCTTGTTCTGAGCTTATAAACGTCTTCTTATTGTTGTTTCAAGTCAACGCGTCTTCGTCTCATTCTCCACGTTTGCTTACCGGCTACGCCGCGCATCGAACGACCCCCCCCCCCCCCCCCCCTTTTGTCATGTCTCGGTGATGACCTCTGGTGATTACCGAGCGCGTGACACTGCGCCACCCCGGCGGGGTAGAGAAAAAGAGCTCATTATGGCAGCTCTATGGCAGAGAAACAAAGCTGCCATGATGCAGGGCTGCGGAAAACGGCAGCGGCTCGCTACATTTAGCGGCCTCTGTTCTCACAGTGTGGCTGGCCCACCAAATGTGGCTCCCACCTTCACCACTCCTATTTGTAGTGGCACCGAACGGAGTTCGTATTGAGGCTCCCTAGTTCGAACGCAGGTGCTGAGGCTGTGATGTCAGTGTAGGCTAACAGATCTTAAGATTCCCAGGTGGTCGAAATTATTTTGGTGCCCTCCACTACGGCAGCTCTTTCTCTCTATCTTCTGTCACTCCCTCCTTCTCCCTTCCCATATGGCGCGGTTAGGGGCACACCCAGTAGTGTGACAGATACTGCGCCTTTCCTTTGCTCCACCCTAAGGACGGATGGAGGCCCCTTAGACTATCCTCTCCCCTTCTATTCTCCACGCCAGCTAGCGCACAATTTCGTCAAAAATGAGATCATGCGGTATGAACTGTTGCTATGCGATCTGTTGCTCAAGATCAAATTTCAGAATAACGCAATCTTGAAGAATGCTAGCAGGAGAGCTAATGCTCTAAAGAAAGTCTGGGTTAGCTCCTGTGAAAATGTTTGCAATAATCTTTACGGTAGTCACTTCAGCAGAGCCAGCTCAAGAAAACACAGAAAGATAAGCTACCTATAATAACGTCGCTGTCAGGCCAATCGACTGCAGGCGTCATAGAGGTAAATAACCGCACTGCACATCCATCGACTTCTTCCCTTTTGCCTTAGGATGATAGCGAAGATAACGATGATGATGATAAAGAAATTTAGGGGAGTGAAGAGTGAGGGATAAGACTGAAGGAGATGAGGGTGAAGTTTTGCGAATGGTCAAACCTTACAGGAGGCGAAGCACTAAAGTCCTTTGCAATAGAGAAGAGCACCATCAAAGTGTACTTCGCGTTCTCAGGTTCGAGCATCAAGGCTTGTTATAGTGCTGGAGCGGTTGACTTTGCGGCATCCTCGAATGCAGGGCTGCGCCAGAAATGTAGTAGAGGAGGAATGAGCATCGCTGTTTGAGTTCGCGCTTCAGGATAGAGCGAAGTTTCCGGGAAGAGGAATACGGGGTGACCGCAATGCAAAGTAGCAAAGTTGTTGTTTAGTTTGGTTTTACATACGTCCCAAAGCGCATCATGCTATTTCGCATTTACTGGGGGTTCTTTAACGAGCACTGCTATTGCACAGTTAACGGGTGCCTTGCTTTTCGCCTCCAATCGAAAAGCGGCCGCCGCGGCCACGATCAGGCCCGCGTCCTTAGGGTCAGCAGTCGGGCGCCCACACCAAAAAGGACAAATGGTAAGAGTAGCGCAGTGCCCTTTGTAGCCGTAATTTGCAGGGTCAGCAACTCTTACGGAAAATACGCAAGCTCGTGGACGCGGTCTTTGAAGCGCCATTATGACTCTAGAAACCATGCACTGATGGGAAATGTGAACAAAGCAAAGCACTCTCTCATGGTCTCACAGGGCATGCGCTAGTTAGCTTCGATGTGGAGCTGCATCTGAAGCCCAAGCTCTCCGAAGAGGCGGTTTCGTGATCACGTGCTTACTCCGCGAATGGACGACTGCTGTACCTACAAGTGTTGGCATAAACTCTCCAGCGCTCATGATCGTGAATGCTGAACTTTGGGTATGTTTACTCGTGCTGAGGCATGTAATCATGGCACCGGCAACCTGAAGCTAACCGATCATTCATAAATAAAACTTTAAGCGATAGCGTTTGGTTTTCTGCCCCATAAAACTTCTCTCGATTCTAGGGTAGTGCTTAATTTTCATTTTGTCACTGAAATATTATTATTATTATTATTTATTTATTTTATTTTATTATTATTTTTTTTTTTTTTTTTGCTGTCGTTAATGTCGCAGATTGCGCACGGCTTCGCGCCTGCCTGCTGAAAGAAAAAGAAGGGCGATTGAGAGAGGGTTATGCAAGCAATCCTTCAGCACTCATAATGAGCGGGAGGCTACACTGCAGATATGGAGTAAAAGACCGCCCTGCAGTTATGAAACAAACAGTGTCGCTTTGCCATCCGAGCTCCCTCTTCCCTAAAGTAATGCCCCCACGGGGGACATTTAAGGTAATAAACTGAACTTAACTGAGCTGAACATAGTGAAATGTAAGCTATCAGTACGTATGCTTTTAATTGTGTCAACCATAATTCAATCTTTCCATTCATTGTTATTTGCAAAAAAATGTGAAATGCTGTGACATGCATTTTTTCCCGTTTCTATGGCACCCATTTAAAGGGGTCGTGAAACGAAAATGTAGCTGCCCAGTTGCAATTTTCCTTGCTTCAGTAAACATTAGGCATGCCGATTCCAAAATATCTCGTCGAAATATTGCTTCTGCATTTAATAATACCATTCTGAAATCAAAGCATTTTTGCATTCCTGAAGCCACCATGCGACCCTGTAGGCCGGAATTAGAAGTACTCGCCTACGTCATGTTTAGCCGTTTGGAAACGCAGATATAATCATTATTTCCCATAAAATAATAGGTTCCTGTTAAAGTTAGCAAATAAAAATATAGTATATCAATTATTCGCTCACGCAAACGCATTTCTTCAACAATACTGTCACGTGACGCACGGTCGGCGGCGGCGGCGGAGCAGGACGGGTGGTAAAGCTCACTTTACGGGTGGTGTCTGCTTCTCGCTGCGCTCTGGAACAGAGCGAGAGGTGACGCTCAAGTTCAGGTTTTCGGTAACGACGACTATACCTCGCTCCGCCGGGTACTCCAAATGACAATGGTTCCAATCTTATTTGTTGTTGTTATTTTCTTTTTCTTTTTTTTCTTTTTTTTTTTTGTGAACATTCGTGATGGAGCACAACGTCTTGAGCAGTCTCATACCACCGGTACAACTTGGTTGTGCGGCCGCTGCTGTAAATTTTTTTTTTATTCTTGGCGTCATTAAAGATACGATCTAAATACGGTTTCAGGTCAAAGAAATCGACAAGTGTGTTCAATCCGAGTGGTGGGTGGAGTGTTTCAGGAGCGGGCGCCGCGGCGCGTACTCGTATATTAGTTGCTCGCCTCCGCGCTGCATCACTGAGAATAGCGTGTCGAGCTTCGCTTCCTTTATTTCGGCTGGATGACCTGAACTATGGCACTACACGGAAAGCCGGAAACAACAACAACAACAAAAAAAAAAGGTTGCTATAATGTACTTGGGTGGAGCTTTGCTCCCCCACCTTCCCGACGCCTCTTTCGTAACCTTTCTAAAAAAAAAAAAAAAAAAAAAAAAAGAGGAAGCATACTTCCTACAACGTCTACAGTGCTCAGACTTCGCCTATTTTTCCTGTCACCGTTAGGTTCTGGGTTTAGGCGTGTTGTGCGGGTTTGAGTGCTCGCTATGACAACCGTGTGCGTCGCGAGATTGCAGCACGGCTTCTCTGAGTGGAAGTAATGTTCGCTTTCACAAGTTTTGGCACACCGATTGGGTTCATGTGTTCGTACTACTTTCTACTGGAAGTCCTAAATGAACCTCGGCGTCATTCGAAGCCTCGGCAAGGACCGGAAACGAAGAAAGCTCACCCCAAACGATGAGTCGTACCGACGCAAAACCGCTGGCCCAGTGCATTGGCAAAAAAAAGTGTAGGTCGCGTGATAAAGGCAGTAAAAGTAGTTGCGATTTGTAGCCTTACAGATATGCCTATTTGAGAACTACTCGACTCGCAGAAGCCACCAGTTCTATTTGATTGTTTCCTGCCAGACTGCCCTCATAGCAGTAATATGCGCATTTTAGATTTTTTTTTTATTTTGAACGATACCGTGAAGCCAGCACAACAGGTGCCCCTACCAGCATATCGTACCACCCAGAACAGGCCCCTTGGTTCCACTTCGATCACGTTCTTTCCACAGCACTCATCTAGTCCCATAGAACCTGATGAAGACTCCAAAGAGGAGGATCATATGTTGAGCAGAGCTCAGAATCCATCACATCATTTAAAAGACATTTCTAGGGTAAAAATTGTTCACCTCAAAAGCTCATACGCCCCATGTTCTTGCATTACGGTGGTGTGATTACCAGATCAACCATCCAGGAGAAATGCATTCACGCAAGTGTTATTGATTGGAAAGGCGGATAGATTGGTTTAAAAGTTTAATATCTGACCTGCTACAGAAAGAGAAGAACAAAGAGGGTCGTGACTTGATTAAAATATATACAGGAATAGTAACTTGCACCACAGTCACGAGTCAAGTCCTGTGTCATGCAAGAAGCAGCAGAAAGCCTGCACTGCCTGTAGAGCTTTCCATTTCTGGCCAACCGGCCAATAAGTCCTCTGAGAGAGGCCTGTTGCCAAAACACTTCAAAGAAGTAACTCGAGTTATTGTTTTGCACGCATATACTGGGACACACCACTAGTACACGCTCCAGAGTCTCCGTAATGTCACATGTGGAGCATTCTGGGCAGTCTGCCTGCCCAATTAAGTATAAATATTTGTGTGTGGAACCACATTTAGATGCAGTCTATGGAGAAAGCATGCATAATGGCATATAATTGGCAAGTGGGTATGGAACCTTGTGGCCTTGAGCACAAGTAGATATAAGGAACTCAGTGATGTGTAGTGCCAAAGGCTGGTAAGGGTGTGGTGTTGAAAACTTTCAAAAATTTGTAATGCAGGCTTTGAAACTGTGAATTCACACCACTTCTAAAGTGGTTTCCCACAGATGTGGAAAGCCTCTTACCAAGGGGCCACAAGCTCAGCAGCGGTTTGTGGAGAATTGTGCCCTTAAAAAAAGATGAGTCATGTTCTGAGCGGCATCACCACACTTGTAGGCGACGCTTGCGGTGATACAGATCTGTGTATACATGGATAGAGTTGTAATATTCTCACCAGATGTATGTCAGATTAAGTTGCTTGAATCTACTAATTGATACCTTGGATTTCTCCAGTATCCCGAGAACATGCAAACGCACCAAAGGTTGAGTCATTACACACAGAGGTTGGGTGGGGTGGTATGGGAAGTCGTAGCGTGATAGCATTTGTAATTAATGGCAGCGGAGTGTACGTGAAAAACTGCTGTTCAGCTGCTCGTCATCAGTGGGTGACAACGGTGTTGTGCAAGTAGTCGTAAATACACACAAAGTGGTTCGTGTGACAATTATGTAGATATTGGGCAGGCACGTGACATTCTGAAGTAACAGTGCAAAACGTGGATGGGAGCACAAGACGAGAAGACGACACAATGTCTCATCGTCTTCTCGTCTTGTGCTCCCGTCCACATTTTGCGCTGTTACCTCAGGATGGGAAACCAACAAGCCCAACCTGCTATTCTGGCTAACATGCCATTGTTTGAGGTGCATTGCGGCAGCCAAGGTTTATCCCAAGCACCTGCACTTCTATGTACATGTTAAAGAGTACTGGAAGTGGTGCTCATATGGGTGTGTACCATTTTCCTGGCTCGGGCGATCAGATTGCAGGCGGTCTAGCACACACAGCCCAAAGCACATGTAGTAGAAGTTTGGACTGTCGAACCGCGAAGTTTTCAGTTCAATTCCTTCCCTTATATTTTTCAATTTGTATGAGTATCATACAGTCTGTGCTTGTATGGTTAAATTGCGAGGGTGTACATATCATCTGCTCTCCTGACCAACCTCACTCTGCATAAGTATTCACCAAGCAGTTTTCGTTCCATCAAAAGGCTTTCACAATATTCAGCGACACAAGCAGCTACTCAGACAGCATCAGTGTAGCATTCTTGGAGCTTCGCAAATCTGTGGTTACATTGTTTACTAGCAAAACATGCACGGTATGTAGATATGTGTACTAGGACGCATAAGATGCCGTGACAATGTGGGCTGCCCTTACGTCTACAGCTGCCCTTTAATCCTGTTACATTCTAGCCTGCAGTGAATTCAGCAGCAAGGTTTCACAACTAAATCATCCCAACTTTATCAGACTTGACCCCAGCACCGACGAAGTTCATTGTATTACCAGCATTTTGGTGGCATATTCAACCAGCAGGCCAATTAACTCAATGTCATGCAGGTTCTAGTGCAGATGTTTTCATGCAAACTACGGGTATCATCAACGAAGGAGGCTTTACTATACATACCTTTTCAGCACGCTGTTTTATGACTGGTTAAAGTCTGGTACATTTCAAAGTATAAGGCACATATTATTGTATGCATGTCTACAGATTGCAGATTATGCTGGCTTGCTTCTGAATGAGACTGCAAAATGCTGAAAACAGTGGCCACCTTTCAAAGCAGCTTTTGAAGAAAACCGTTTGATTTTTCTATTCCCCATGAGCCACTATTTTTCGAGGCCGTGTAAAGGTGAACGCGGCAACTAGAAAATCTAGGTTTGTCAGTGCCACAAGGACCACCACTTTGTAGTACATTTGGGCATTATCTAATGTTACCAAATGAGTGTTAGAGACATGTTGCTTTCAAAATAATTTATTGGTTGGCCGCAGGTTCATCAGTGCATACAAAATTTTTAGGCTAGAAGGAAGTTGACCTAGAGCAAGACATCTTTTATTCACGCTTCTTTGCTGTCTTCCTCTCTCCTAAATATACAAATGTGTATAAACAGCTTCACAATCATGATGTGTTGAGGTCAGTGCTAAATAAAAAAAAATGCATCCGACAAAGGTATAGTTAGAGATTGAGTACACAAAATTCATTCTAAGTGAGCCTATATATGTCTTGTAGATTCCAATGGAAGGCAAGTATAGCAGGGGGCAGCAGAAACTCAGGCAGGCAGATGAGATTAAAAAGTTTGCGGGGATCAGATGGATGCAGCTGACAGAGGATCGGGTTATTTGGATAGATATGGGAGATACATCTATACAAGCAGGTATATACACAACTGCACAATTATGATGCATTTGCGGTCAGTGCTAAAAAAAATTCCACCCATCAAAGGTATAGGTGGGGAGCAGAGATGGGCATTTGACCTCAAAAAGTGCAACCTCACCTCAACCTCAATAAAAATTTCTTGACCTCACTCAACCTCAACCTCATGCTTTGAGGTTGAGGCTTGACCAGGTGACATCACCTCAATTTTTCTGATGTCACCACCGACCTCACTCAACCTCACCTCAAACTCAAAGTGTGAGTTTGAGGTCGATTGCGCGACCTCAAAAAAAAAATTAGAAAAGATTTTTTCCTTGAGAACACTAACTATGAAACGTCAAGGCACAGGTTCTGTGCAAGTGACACGCCAGAATGATGGCAGAAATTTTAAATAACATTGAATATGATGAGGCTTACTCGTAAAGTACAAAAAAAAAAATTGAAATGAACATTTGCCGGCGAGGCTACTGATTTATAGCAGGCTGACTTAATAACGGCAGCATAATTGGTCAGTTTCAACTCTTTAAATTTTATTTTTATAATTTGTTTTGATATGGTGACTTTTGGCCTAATTCCCGCTGTAATGCTTCTGCGTCCTTGGCGCTGCTGGATGCGAACACCCGAAGGTCTACAGTGAAACGCCGCACATATTTGTGACCGTCAAACAGTGTTTCCTCTATGACAAGCAAGTAATAATTTCTTGGTGAAGACAGTTTTCAGCGATTTGAAATCGAATCGTATGACAAAATCACAAGCAATCTAATGTTTCTTCAGTGTTACGTCTCTGTTACAAAAAAAAAAAAAAATAGATCGACCACTTACGTATATATGGAAGTTGTAGTACCATAACATTCTTTTATAATAATAATAATAACTTTATTTCACCACCACAAAGTACATGGTGGCAGGATGCCTACAGTAAAAGCTGCCTCTTGGGCAGCTTGACAAGGCCACAGGCACCCAGCCGTTTACTTTGGCAGCAAAAGTAGTACACAATATTTAGAAAAACCACAATACATGTATTACAGAAAACTACATAAGCACATGACAAGTATTCGTCACAAAAACAAAAATAAAACCACATACATAATTATTCACATGCAAAATAAAATCACCATGTAGAATTTTTACTTTCATAATGGAGTGTCGTTCAGTAGGAAATATTCAAGCAGTTTTTTGTATGAGGTATGTTCAAGTGGGATATTAGTGAAATGAAGGGAATTCAGGAGACATGGCAGCGTATTTTCCAGTGTTTGACAGTCGTATGTTGTTCTGTATGTTTTAATATGCCACTTATCGATGTATCTCGTTTCGTAGACTTTGTAGTTGAGTTCAGAGTTAGCCAGTTTATGAAAAAAAAAAAAAGACGTGTTATTAGTAATCTCGCGTTTTAAAGCGTATTGACATTCTTTTATCAAATTGACTTCTCACGTTGGACTGATCACAAGACGCGGACGGAACAAAATGTTGCCATTGAAGAGACGTTGCGCACGTAGTCTGAACGCGGCTTTTAGGAAAAGGTAAAGCGTGCTTGACTTTTGACTTTGCGCTACTTTCGATAATCCTGACGAGTGGGTTGTGCTGTATAGAACAAACGCCGTGACAAATTATTGGAAAGATTATCCTCCCTTCTATTTATAATAACTAACGGTGAATTTGCAGCCCCAAAACAGTCATTTTTTTATTGATGTAAATTAAAGAGAGATAATTCGCACATTACCTTGAGATGCTGAGAGAAGCTCAACTCCTGGTTTCCTTGTCCACACAGCTTCATGTCGCAGTGAATGCATTCCAAGTTTACAGTGCTTTTCGTTTATTTTGCGTAGCTATTGTAACGGAAATGGCCTTCGATGTCTTCGTCAATTCGACAACTGCGCGCGTACACATCATTATCGGCATATTTAGATTTTTTCGCTATATCTGCCATAACCACATCTGCCATAACTTAAAACCATGTCATGCACCCTCGATGCTGAACGCAACAATGCGATAGACCTCGAAGAAGAAGGGCAGACCTGAGCTGGAAAGGGCGGAAACTTCCGTCATAAATTACAGCAAGTCGCCGACCACGGCCATGGCTGCGTGTCTTCGCTTGAAAAAGACGGCCACGCTAAATGGCGAAGAACATAGCATGTTGTTTAGATGCTGCTTTTTTTTTTTTTTTTTTTTTGCCGTTTCGGGCTGCTCACCGACGCCGTTTGGGGGCGACTTCCAAGCAGACGTTCCAGGAACGATTGGTGTCGATGAGAACGTGGGGCTAAGACACCAGCTTCTAGTCGCGACGAGAGAACCACGCCCACTGGGAGAATGAAGCGCGAACACTTAACCCATGTAACGGGAGTTGTTTCGTTTTTCTTCGACTGCATAACATCAGTCAAGAAAGGAAAGTCAGCGGGTGGTGAGCAGGGTGGCGACGCGTCTACACGGAGGAAGAGCAGAGTTTGAACACTGACTAGCGTGTCCCTCCTGCGAAACGATGAGATGCCTGCATGGTCGACAAGAGACAGAAGTCCGCGCAGCCGCCGCGGTGTTCCGAGAAGCGAGAAGGGCCTGTCTTTATATTTCTTTAGACCAACAGGAATACGCCAGTCGGAGGTAGCGCTCAACCAAAAGCCAAATAAGTAAAACAACAAAAAAAAAAGACTGTCGCGAGAGAAAGAATCGTTTTTTTTTTTCTTTTTTTTTTAAGGGAAAGAGGGCGGGGGGGGGGGGGGGGGGGGGGGGGAGGGGGGGTTACAATCGGCCGTACCGCAGAAAAGCGGCTGGTTGTGAGTAAACGGGTGCACAAACGCGAGAGGGGGCACTGGTAAGTGACCACACAAAACGAAAATAGGAAAGGAGGAAAAATAGGGGTGTACAAGTGTACTGGAAAACTAAAGAGAAGAGGAGACGCAGATCTTCACTCGCGCATTCACATGCTCGAGCACTGCGCACGCATCTCGCTCTCTCGCCCACACTGCCACTGTCCTTGTAACTCTCAACCCCGTTGACAGAAACGCACTTAAAAATACCTAAAGCTCACAAACTCACAGAAGGAACCCCAAAACAGAGGCTGAGGCGCGCGTATATGCAGTGGCTTACTTTCCAAGAAATGCCGAGGGGTTCCCGGGTCCGCGCTTCGTCCGCTAGTTGAGATCGGACACCGGCTGCGGAGCCGAAAGAACACAAGCCAACTTACGAACAAAAGGCGCGCCCGCCACTTTGGCTTCAAGCTGTAAAACGGAGGGGAGGCCCTCGATAAAGAAACATTCAAAAAGGCGCTAGCTCACATAGGGTATGAGAAAAGAATGACTGCAGGCAGTCGTCAGTCACCTGTTTGTTTCAAGTTTCAAGTTTATATCATACATACATAATAAAAAAATAATACAGTAAGAGTTGCACAGAAGGAGGTCCCGTAGTACAAGACTGTCGGGGGGGCGTGCCAGAACAAAGCAAGTGAGGTAGAAATGTAGAGCAAAAATGGGAAGCAGTGTAACAAGTAATTAGTATAAAAGTACAACCTACAAAACAACGTTTAAATATACACCAATAAAAATAAAGATAAATATACAGATGATCAACTTCAGTGCAAGAACAAACAAAATAGCACATTCAATTGTGAACTATAACGGTTCTTCAATGATTTTTCGAGAAGGGCACATAAAATTAAGCTTTTTATGTGAGGGTTACTTAAATGTCTAGTGACATAAATAATAATAATAATAATAATAATAATAATAATAATAATAATAATAATAATAATAATAATAATAATAATAATAATAATAATAATAATAATAATAATAATAATAATAATAATAATAATGAAAGAGTGGATTGCACAGATACAACCAGTCCTATTGCTGTCTTTCGCGTTAACTCGTACAATATACAATAGCAAAAGCAGATTTTATTTACTAATTCGTGGGGCGACTTATCGTCAAGCCATTCATCATTCGTTTCTTCTGCAATCTTGTTCTTTCCATATGCCTCTGTGAAACCTCCTCTCTCAGGCCGTCCTCCCCAAGCAATTCCTTGGTTGCTAGATCTTGCGCTTCCCTCTTCTTTACTATTCTAGTTTTTCTTTTCTTTTTTTTTTTTCCAGAAGTCGGCACACCCACGTAGGTCTGGAAAGCCTTCGAGTTTGCGCAGACTTTCTTCACTTCCCAAACTCGCTCAGAGTGGTGGCGGGATCTTGTTTCACTTTCTTTCAAGTTTGCAAGCGTCGTCCGACCCCACTTGTTTGCCGCGCTGTACTTTACACCCCCCCCCCCCTTTTTTTTTTCGTGTCGAACACAAACGCACAGACGCAAACCGTTCGTTACGTGCGCGTTGGTAGAGCCAAAAGAGTGTACACGACAGGTATTATGAAAGGTGTTTTGCTGGCTATTTTATCTCTGTGGGAAACAATAATTTCGACCTCACAAACCGACCTCACTAAGTTACGACCTCACTCAACCTCAAACTCATGCATGAGGTTGAGGTTTCATTTGCTGACCTCACTCAAAAATATTTCAGGTGTGGCCGACCTCACCTCAACCTCACCTCACTGCGTGAGGTTGAGGTCATTTTGAGGTTGAGGTTGACCTCATGAGGTCGAAACCTCATGAGGTTGCCCACCTCTGGTGGGGAGTGAGTACACAAAATTCATTCTAAGTGAGCCTATTCCAAGGGAAGGCAAGCGTAGCAGGGGCCGGCAGAAATTCGGGCAGACAGATGAGATTAGGAAGTCTGCGGGGATCATATGGATGCAGCTGACAGCGGATCGGGTTATTTGAATGGATATGGGAGAGGCATCTATTATGATGCCTCCCCCATTATGATGTATCTGCGGTCAGTTCCAAAAGAAGAGAAATTCCACCCATCAAAGGTAAAGGAAGGGAGTGAGTACACCAAATTCATTCTAAGTGAGCCTATATATGTCTATTAGATTCCAAGGGAAGCCAAGTGTAGCAGGGGGCGGCAGAAACTCGGGCAAGCAGATTAAATTGGGAAGTTTGCGGGAATCATGCACTTGGCACAGGATCGGGTTATTCGGATAGATATGGGAGAAGCATTTGCCCAGCAGTGGGTGCAGTCAGGCTAGTGATATCAACAAGACTAACAACTGGATGAGTTGGTACTGATTCATCTTAAAACCAGCCAGAAGACGGAACACGTGAGAGGAGCACAAGTTTGACTAACAACTGAAATGTTACTGAAGGAAAGAGGCAAAAGAAGATTCGCACAGAAATGCACGCGCATGAAAAACCCCCAAAGCAGTGAAAGCGTGGAAAGCAGAAAGGGTCTAAAAAATCATCTAAAAAAAGCAAATTCTTTATGGTCAAGAACCACTCGTTACAAAAGGGAAGCCACAGATCCAAATCCAAAGGCACACTATACTGCAAAGGCTAAGGACGTGTGTGTGGCTAAGAAATCGGTCAACAGTCTTTTGGGGCCTTTTTTACATGTGCATCTCTGTGCAAGTCTTCTTTTGCCTCTATCCTTTAGTAAAATTCCAGTTATTAGTCCAGCTGTCCTGCAATTCTCTCTTCTCATATTTTCCGGCTTATTTCAGAATGAATAAGTTGATGACTCTACAAACCTTGCGCAAACTGGAAACCAGTGTAACTGTCAGATGGAAACCTTTCCCTTATTTTTCTTGCATTACAAATAGGGAGGACTTTACTGTGATGTCTGCCGAGGCATCCCCAAAGCCAGTGCGCAAGCTGGCTGCAGCAGATGTAGTGATGCCTCCTGTTGACAAGAGAAAAAGCAATATTCACTTTTCAGCATAGCAAAATGAAAATATGATTTAGGTCTTTTACAAATTTGAAAGTTATTCATGCATCTGTACAATTAATTCCCGTCTAACAAAAGCTGTACAGTGTAACTTTCACTGTCAATTTATTCTCCCTGGAAGTATGGCAAACTTTGAATTCTGCTGCAGGTGATTGAGAGAGAATGAGACCCACCCAATATTAGAACTCCAGTGCAATCACAATTTGCTACTGCAGCAAAATAATGCCTGAAGGCAATGCAGCTTTTGACTGACAAAACCTGGTAGTCGTCTTACACCCTCTATACTAGCGTTGTGGCCGATGTCAATGTTCACGCTGATATCATCCGCATAGCACGAAGATGTTAAGTATGCGACTTATGCATTAAGCAGCTCTGTGCATGGAGTCATTCTATTCGAAGGAGCCATAAACTACA
This sequence comes from Amblyomma maculatum, assembly GCF_055883805.1. Taxonomy (NCBI): domain Eukaryota; kingdom Metazoa; phylum Arthropoda; class Arachnida; order Ixodida; family Ixodidae; genus Amblyomma; species Amblyomma maculatum. The sequence goes on from NC_139344.1 coordinate 58,164,414, forward strand.
AGTGCACTTCTGTCAACAGCTTTCAGTTGTTTTCCCACAACACGCCACGTGCCAAACTTTCTGCAAGTTCAGCAAAACTACTCTATAACTTATTTGCTAACTGTAAAATTTCCAACACTTACTCAAACTGTGGAAGTTTCGGTGTACTGGCCTTTGGGAGAACGTTTCTTTTTATTTTTTTTTTTTGGTTGTTACATTTCAGCACATGTAAAATGTCAGTGTCAAAGCATTTTGGAGAGGTTTACTGTGTGGAGGTGTTGATGATGGTATCAGTGAAGTCAATTTTTTAAATTATATTTGCACACTATACAACACTCACCTAATGCAAGTGGGTAAAAAAAAACTAGCAAATAAAACTTTGAGTGCTGGTATGGTGATTGTTCTGGCAGCAAGTGGCAACAACAAGAGTTGTCGGGCTAGTTAGTGATCGTCTGCAGAAGCCAGTCCTGCTCTGTGTGTTTTTCTCTTCTGTGTCGTTTTTTAGTGCATTTTCCCACGGCTTCTGCAGGAGACAGGCTACTTCACTGCATGCAGTTTCACTTAGCACAGAGTCCTCCGAAATGAGATTGCTTTTGTACTTATTTACTGCATTTCTTGTGGCATTCCTTATGTATTTATGTTTTGAAGTGCTGCACTTGCTGAAGGTCATACCTGGCTAATAAAACAAGCAAATGTGTCCGCACAGCGGTCCCCCCCCCCCCCCCCCCCCCCCGTTACTTAACATCAATGTGCATGCCCTTTTCATTTAGCAAGTTCACACTATCAGATGATGCGTGTTTTCTCATTTACTCGTGCATGGAATTAAGCAAACCAGTAATTTGCATGGTGAAACGTCATGCTCATGCGCTTCTACGAAAACAAGAAAAATATGAAAACCAGCGATGTTGTGTTCGCGCTAACGTGGCGCAATATCAACACTGTAGACAGTGTAGATGATGGCAGGTAAGTAACGTTAAAGGGGAAGCTTTCTTTTATTAACACTGCCTTCCGCAATAGATTTCATTACAGCATTTCTTGCTCGAGAAAATGAAAAACAGGTGGCTGCTTGTTCAAGTTATGTCGCCTTTCGCTCAAGGTTCTTACCTTGTGTTCTCGACTAGCAGTCCATGATCAAGAAGCATTTGGAGTAAATGCGGATGATCTGTAACACCCAGACGGCTGCTTCAACTACGTAGTCGCCGCCGGGATCTCGCCAGATGCTCTCAAGAGCAGTCGGCATCGGCACGCACCGCCCGCAGCTGCACCTGTTCGAAAGCTTCGGTTAGCGTTGCGCACTCTCGCAACTGTCAAACGTAGGCTAGGCTGCAAGACTCGGACATACATACCAATGCGTAGTTCCGAAACGGCTGGGATCGGGAGGCTGACGGTCGGGGCTTCTGCAAGCCGGAGTTGTGCCGCGGTTACCGCGGCCTCTCGACACAAGTGTTACTGTACCGGTCGCTCGCAGGGTCCATCTTCGGCGACCTGGCACCCGAAAAGTTGCGTCGGCGTAAGGCTCAAAGCCCACGATGTAACCATGTTTTAACAGTAGCGACTATATTCTAGTTCACTATAGCAGCACAGCGACGCTGGAACCCACGGAGGAACCTAGGCGTCAGCCATATTAAAAATCCCTGTGTGAGCGTAGAGTAGGGCACAATCAGAACCTCTAAAATACACCGAGCTAGGACAACTTTGGCTCAGCAGGCTCCGGCAATGGGAGCTTCTCATTGGCTTAGCGCTATGACGTATCTGTTGAGTTGAGGAGGACGCGCGCTTGGAAACCGAAATTCTGTTTTTGTCGCTATTAAATCAACGCGGGTGATGAAACGAATCGAGGTATATTATATAATGCAGGACAAGGATTCCATTTAACTAAGCCGTGCAAAATTTCCAGAAAACGTTTCACGACCCCTTTAACTATCAAAAGCAAAGGAAGGAGATCAGGCTGGGTATCCCTTTAAGACGTGCGGCCTTTGCTCTTGTGTTCCCCTTTCGGGCATTCCCGTCTTTAATCCCCGCAGGCGCTTGCAGATTACAGCAGAATGGACTCGAGAAATTAGTGTACTAATTGATGTTGGAAGATGTAGTGTCATCTGAATTTTGCGGTGAGAACAAAATCGACCAGATGCTGACATCCAAGTGTTCTTCATTTTTTCCTCCTTTCTTCCTTGCCTTTCGTGTTTCATCCTTCCTTTCCTTCTCTAAGGGGAAGGAAGCGGTGGAATAGGGAGTATTTTACCGTATAAGTTTTACACATTGCACCAGCCAAGAGGCAATTTTTCGTTATTAGCTTTATAATGAATGAATGTGCTATTTTTAATCGTACTTTATGTTCGAATTGTGGTTGCTCGGTTGGGGTGTAGCCGCTAAAAGAGCTCGCCGCCCTCTCTAAAGCCAGCGCAATTTCACTCCTGTCCTCACCTGTGATCACGTGCGACATTGTCACTTCATTATGATCAAGCGCAAACAATGCTACTAAGCCTGAATAAGGGGCTTATTTCGCTTCCCAGTGAACACTTTCCGTTCTCGCAAAAGAACAATGCATTACTAATAACTGAAGTCCCATGCCAGACTTTAAATAAAAACTAAAAATGAACACAAGGCAGCCTACATGGCCACCCCGCAATCTTTCAGGGATAACTAAATTTCCCTAGCGAAAACATTATCGAAGATAGGGTTTTACACAGTTGCGAAGACTACGACTCCGCCGCAACATGCTGGTAACCGAGCGAAGACGCGCTCGGCGCGCCATCCTGCGAGTTCTATACGAAAGAAAGCAAAATGTAGTACGATAAAAAGTCAATTGATGGCGCCACGTGTCTGTAACGCAAAAATCGCACTGATTTGGAAGAGTGAGCTCGGACGGCAAAGCGACACTGTTTGGCTGACTATGAACGTCGCTGTGGAGAGCAGAAGGTTAAAGCTTGATCTGCAAAATGGTCCTCGTCATCGTCCCGTAATCTTATAACTCTCACTCTAGCTAGAACGCATCATTATTAGGAACGGTCAGATTTTAATGCTGAATGCTGAGAGCATCGCACGAAAAATGAGCATCTCTAATTATCGCATGGCTTGAAAGCAATTTTGAAGCATATTTACCTGCCCCAAACTTCTACGAATAAATTTTCCAAATGTATGGTCGCCAACGTTCGAGCATGACAGCCTTGATGTCTCGGTTTCTGATTTTCGTGTTTTGGGTGGAGCGTTTTTAATGGCTGACTTGGTACCATTGTGCAGATTGAAGAATGTGAAGAATGAGATATAGCATTGTGCAAGTTCGGGCTCTGACGAGCCCGAAACGGACTTCTTCCCTTTCGCAACCATGAAGCCAACCGACGCGTAATTCCGAAAAAAAAAAAAAAAATGTACAGGTTATCATTCGGACAGATGCGTAGGAAATGCATAAGCATACTTCTTTTCAACTCCGCTTATACAGTAGTCAGGTTTTGGGTCATGATTTATGGAGTCTGACGTCCCTAAGTCACTCCGGTTATGACGCGCGCCATAATTGAGGGCTGCAGGTATTTTCGACCACCTGAGGTTCCTTAACGTGCACTGGCGTCGCACAGTACACGAGTGTCTTCCATGTCTTCTCTATCAAAACGTAGCCGCCGCAGCCGTGATCGTACCCAGGTCACTCGGCTCAGTATTACCTGGCAGTACATTTACGTGCACAATGAACACTTTTTTGGCAACTTCATTTTGCTCTTTGCTGTCGCTGCCCACATAATCATGTACACGTGGCGTCATGTATAGGCCGCATGGATGAATTGATTTCATTTCAGACGTATAGTACAGGGCGTGCATGTGACAGTATATGGACACCTAAAAAAAAGAAGCATCCACATAAGAAATTTTTTGTTAGTAATTTGCAGGCATGAGAAATTATTTACATAAGCGTTTTGCATATCTCACAACATAAATATACATTTCTATCGATTACAATACACATTTCTATTCATTACAATACAATACAATACAATACAATACAATACAATACAATACAATACAATACAATACAATACAATACAATGTTTATTCAACATCTCAGGGATATTTCAGGCACGGGCAAGAAGCCAGGAAAAGGCTTGACTAGGCTCGTACCCCAATATATGTCACGCAATGGCAACACTTGGAAAATAAATGCTACAGCACGAACACTGTTCTGAGCGCAATGTGCAGCTACATGCTGCTTTGGTACAACATATTAATTGAAATTAATGAAATTGGCACAAGATTAAGCAATACGTGATAGGAGAACACACAGCAGTTAAAATATCAGCATACATGAGTATGTAAAGCGTTCTCGAGTCAAAGTATTAGCTTAGCATAGTGAATTCTTGCAAGCTTAACCATTCATACAATAATATTCAAAGACATCAGGAATAAAGAATAAATAACATAGCAAAAATAAACTCGCAAAAGTGTTCCAAAATTCAAAAACAGGGTAATGTTTCAGTTCTGTAGATATTTATTCCGCAGGCTTTTCAATGAAATACACTCAATTTCTGTATTGATTTCTCTTGCGAAATCATTCAGCAACGTTGGCAGCCTAAAATTTACCATTTGCTTTCCATAACCCGCCCGGAATTCGCTCACTTTCCATTCTTCTGGGTTGTGCAATGGGTGCATATATAAGATTTTTTTTTTTTTTTTTCAGATTTGCCAGTAATTCCAAGGTATTAGTCCCTTTAGTTGTTTCTAACCCGTATTGCCTATCAAGTCTGCAGTTATAGTTAGATTCTACGCTGACGATATTTAGCTGCATGAACATCTCCCGCGTGTGGCTTACATAGGACGCTTTACAACTCATGCGGACGAGTCGTTTCAGCAGCAAATGAAGCTCATGAATATTGTCCTTCGTAGTGGTTTCGCAAAAAAGTGCGCCGCAGTTGAGTGCTGATGAGGATAAACAGTTGTAAATCATGGTGCTAACTGCTCTTGGAAAGGGGAAACAACGTTGGCGCATGAGACCTATTGTTTTAGAAAGTTTTTTGATGACGTCCTTTATTAAGCATCCCTGGACATATATCTTCAGAAAAACTGACATGAAGTGACTTCAAATTTTCAACACCCTCTATCACCGCAGTGTCGCGGTAATGCATAAATTTTATTTCTTGGATGGAACACAATAGCCTTAGTTTGCGCACTATTTAATTGTAATGCATACTTTCTGCCCAAGTACAAACCAGGTGATGTGCAAACCAGGGGAAGGCCAGACAAATCTGGACCAGTGCTATACCTGAAAAGAATAAACTTGTATTACCTGCGTAAATTATGTACTCGGAAGTTGAGTCAATGTTTACCAAGTCTTTTATATACGGAACAAGTAGGAAAGGACCTGGGATGCTCCCTTGCTGAACGCCTAGTTTAATCTGTTTGACGATGGGAAAGGGTCCAGATATTACAACGCACTGAGATCAGTGTTGAAGGTACGCCGAAATCAGCTTATGGGCTATACCGCGAATGCCGTAATGCTTCAACTTTTGGAGAAGTATACTTGCGTTAATATTCTCGAACGATTTTGTAAAATCAAGGAAGGCACGAAGGACCATGTTTTTGTTTTGAAAATTTTTCGAGGATAAATTCTGTTTGCGGAAGAAGCGCTAATTCAGTGGATTTATTTTTCCTGAAACCATACTGTGCGGGAGCTGATGTTGTAGCTATCAGTAAAAAAGGTTAATCGCCTACTAATAATTCTTCCCAATCCCTTAGCTGAAATGGGAAGTATAGAAATCGGACGGTAATTCGATAGGTCGTCCCGGCCTCCATTTGTATATCCTGCTGTGACTTTTGCATATTTCATGCCCCGAGGAAACACACCAGTAGAAAGGAAGATGTTAAATATTAACTCCAAGATATGCGCAATCAGGTCAACAAAGTATTTTATAGGTTTTACTTGAAGACCCAATATCTCAGTGGACGGACTGTTTTTCGAACTGGCAAATGTAGCTATTTCAAATTCTGAGATCGGTTCAGAAAACACAGTTTACTGGAAAGACCATTTTAAGACCAAGGAAATTAGAAGATCATAGTGATAACGATTATTAGCAGCACGAATTCGTTCTTTGGTGGCATGATTCCTAAAGCTCTTAAAACTTTGAGCGCTTCAGGGCATTTGATTTTGACAAATTTCTGAAAAAGCCGGTCACACTTTTGAATGAGGTTAACGAGCTCAGACGTTACCCATGGCTTGCAGATTTCCTTTGTTGTAGTAAGTGTTTTCTGCAAGAAGCAGGTTTTGTACAGTGGCGAAAATTTCTTTATAAACTTATCATAGGCTATGCCAGAGTTACCTCCACAAAGCACATCATTCCAGCTCACTTCTGCAATGGATTCAAGAAATCTCAAGTACGCCAATTTATGGGCTAGCGAGACGAAATCGGCTGAGATTGCGCAATTTTTGAAAACTGCTATACACTGAAATAAATATAGGAAGGTGGTCACTCAAACCACAATTAATGGCATCAAATTTGGAACGACAAGTTTCAACATTTGTTATAAACAGATCAAGAAGTGTATGGGAGCTTACAGTCAGCTCTGTAGGTGACGTTGTCACATTTTGGCAAGAGTGCAAGAGTGCCAATTGCACCCTTATGTAAGCAAAAAAAAAAAAAAATGGACTAATTCAGTACACAAACGTCTCTTTTAAGCTAGTAAAAATAAACGATAAAATTGAAAACACTAAAAAGAAACGCATTCTTCCCCGTTTGGCTTAAAATGCTCCTTCAACAACAGAGGAAGTGTGTTGCTTTGCTTTATTGCAATTGTTATGTTGTTCCAAAGTTAGTCCTTTTGCCATAGACTAGACTTCGGGAGATAAAAATTTGCAATCATGGCGCTACGAGTGCTTCTAAGACATAGTGAATAGGGATGAATGTAATGTGATTGTTTTGAGTCACGTGTGTATTGTCAGTAGAGTCCTTCCTTTATTGAATTAACGAAGGAAGTGGTAGTATATCCATCTATTTAAAAAGAACAGCCGTGTGAGTGTTATAGTTCGACTATGTGAAAATTTATTTGCCTCTTTTATTTTTGTAATATGTTAAGTGGCTCCGAATACGGCTGGCAGGTGTGACCCCAAGATTCAATGCAGTATGTAAACTGACTTTGGAAAACTGAAAAATGAATAGTTCGGAGTGCCCTATTACCAGAGTACTGACAGCATTTGAAGAATAAAAGACAAGCTGCACCTAACGTTTTACAAAGTGCCTGAATGTAGGGCTTCCGGTATAAATTTTAATCCCAGATTATTTCTAGGCAAGTAATGTTAGCTGCATATTCAATAGGTTTGACAAGCAACTGTACAGCATGCAGATATGAAGGTACTATTTTGCTCCGGCTCCTGAAAAAAATGAATTTTGTCTTATTAATATTTACAACAAGTCTGTTAGTGGAAACGCCCCTGCTCAAAGTGATTCCCGGTTGACAATGCTCACTATTTAATCCGTACTTTCATGAGCATATAAAAGAGAAGGGTCGTCGGCGTACATGAAAAGAAAAATAATAATAATTGGTTGGTGAAGTGCGTCAAATCGTTTATGTACAGAGAAACCAAAATCGGACCTAGGACAGCCCTGAGGCACTACAGCGACTGGTTAAAAATCAGATCTTACACCATTACGTTGCACCATTTGGCGCCTGTTATGTAACTTCTTTGAAATCCTGAGCTAATACTTCTAAATCCAAAATTAACTAGCTTTCTGAGTAAACTTGTCATCTACGTGGTCAAACGCTTCCTTAGTATTGAAAAATATTCCAAGCTCTATTTTATTATCGTTTAGGAAATAATTTATTTCATTTATTACGGATACAGTTAACAGCCGTTCCGGTAGATTAATATGCCAGCGAAATCTTAGCTTTTATACGATGGGGTTGATTTAGTGAAGTTCGACAACGGGGGCAAAGCCTACAGTCCGAGATCAGACGGTCTGGTAGGGAGCACACGCTAGGCGATGTCGATGCGGCGGCTCAAGCGGCTGGCGCTTTTCTTGTGCCGTTCCTGGGCAAAAGACGAGCCATTCTGGCGACTTGAAAGAAAGCACCCCAGAAAGGCGCTTCATAATGTGACCATCAAATGCGTGCCTTATGCAGAAGAAGTGCCTCTAAGCGTGCATGCCGTGTAGGAGTCCTCAAAAGCGAGCTGATAATAGGCATCTTAAAAATTTCGCACTTTCGCACCACGCCCGTTGTTGCACGTCTGGGCAGCAATAACATAGCGCTTGCCAGAAGCAGTGTACTGAAGCGGCCTGTATAAATGTCAACGCGGTCGAAAGGTCGAGGCGGATGAGGCAGCGGCTGCAACTCAACAGCAGAATGGCGAGTAAATGTCTTGAGGCGTTGGCAGTCTATAGGCACGAGCGGACGCAAATCAAAACAAAGTCGCGCACTGTAATAGCACGCTACCCGCCAGAGGATTCTTTTTCTTTTACAGACGTTCAACCTTATATGGTGTCAAAAGTCGGGCTCTCGTTACGCGAGACGTAGTCTCATAACCGGGCGTGGTCACAGCAGGGAACCGAAAAAAAAAAAAAAATCAAGGACACGGATGGCAAAGGGACGAAAGGAAGTCCGCACGCAACGTGATGGAATGTCTTAAACCTCCGCAGCTCTTCGGCTTCACAAAGCGCTGCGAATGAACGGCCTGGATAGAAAACTGAGAATTTCAGCTACGACTGAGAACTCCGGGAGAAGGAAGGAATTCTGAAACGCTTCCTACCTTAATAAGGGCGCCTCAAACACTGTAAGGCGACCTGACGTCAATTTTGAAACGTCCCTTAATAAGGGGCCCTAAGTTCCCCGAGCTTAGGCAGTCATCATGCTACCTTCATGCTTCCTAACCTCGCTCCTCTACCTGAACGCATGCTTCTCCGCACGGCTGTGCAAGCGGTACGCTTGGCCGCTTGGCTATGGCTTGGCCAAGGTATATGTACTATAGTAGCGAAGGCTCCATAGACGCTCATGCGTACAAAACATGGCGGCTCATGGGCTCTAGCGACCAATGAAAATTGAAGAGCCATGGCGTCAAATGACGTCACGAAAACGTTTACTTTGGCGCGAATTATAAAAAAAGTTTAAAATAAAAAATCGCCGCGTTGCATTGACGAGCCTGCATCTTTTGAAGGTTGTTGCCTTTCAGCGCGCTCCAACCTTTGCCATCTAAAAGAACTCGAGTTTTTGTTGTTTACGCATAGAAAGGCAGTAACACGTCCAAATAGAGACCACGCATGCAAATTCATAATACAAATACTGCTGCAAGTCATGCAAGTACTTTGGCCATTTACTTTGTCCCTCATCACAGTAAGGTGCGGTCCAGAAACACTGGTGCAACGGGGCAGTCGTGTCCAGCTCGCAACAGGGTGTACCAAGTGAACAATTATGGTTTTCATAACCATGGTTTATTGCATCAACGAATAAAATACAGCAACAAATTACAACAATAAAAATGCATGCGCAGACAGCACAAACAGTAGCGCTGTTTAAGCGGGCTAATCATCTCAATGATCACCGCCGAGGCATGGAAATAGCTTGAAGTGCATGCCACAAAACATCACCAGATAAGAAACATGCATGTACAGAAAACAAAGCTATGACAGCTGCAGATGAAATAAAAATGTCATGAATTAGTAGGTGCATCAAAACATAAGTGCAGCATAGAGCACTAGGATCACTCTTCACATTTAAATTCTTCGGCAGAAAGTATACAGCAGTTTTCAAGGCAATTTAAAGGTTGCACCACTCCAGACAGCTTTAGCATCAACAAACGTGCTTAGCATAGGAGCATTAGAGCATACATTGAGTCTGTGTGCAACCTCCAGATCTGCTCACCGGTGAAAGTCAGCCGGGAAGCGGTAAGACACCGATGGTTGAGTCCACGCTGTCGCAACGTGCCAAAGAGCATCGCTTCCTCACTTTGTGTGGGCTCATCTTGCGATAAAACGCTAAGCGCTATACAATGCTACAAAAAGACTTCGCACAGCCCGCACGACGAAGGGGACGAAACCAAAAAAAAAAAAAAAAAAAAAAACACGGCTACAGGGGAATATTAAATCTCGCCTAACGACGACAGAGCAGCGACCAGCAAAGACGTCGAAATCTTCGCAAAAGGGACATTTTCAGACTTGCGAACTAAATTACTCTTTCCCGGGCGCACCAAGGCCCGCATCACAGCAGACGGCGATAAGCAACCGTTTCGTGCTTCGTCAGCTTCGTTATCTCCGTTGCCTTGGTTACCTCTGGCAGCGCCTCCTGACCGATGCAACATCAAGGGGGTGGGGCGATAAGAGTATTGCAAGATTAAAAAAAATAATAAAGAATGTATTTATAAAATACCTTACCTCATTCACAAGCGAAGTTATCAAAATGTCTATTCTTTTTATGTTGATTGATACTTTTTAATTTGTAGTAGTATAAATACTTAATCTGAGTGGTTAGCTCCCCGACCTGTGGCTGTGCTGCGGTACCGCTGAACCGCTTTTGCGCCCAGGGGCCCGATCCTCGATATTCGCCTTTTCGGCCATGTTGTGACGTACCCGTGACGTGAAAATTGAGGCGGTGCTAAAGCGCGTGAACACAGAAATTGATGACGAAATTTAAAAAACAAGGAAAAAAGTTACAAAAAATAACGCCGTCGTCTGCTACTTGGCGCCGATTACAAAAAAGCCAACGCTGCGATGCCGAGAAGCTGAAGGGTCGGTGAGAACCGTGTTTACGCTGCATATACGCGTCGCGCGGCAGGGCAAGGCTGAGATAGTGAGATACTTACATATACGTTGCGGCTGTACTATACTATTAGTTACGGTCGTTGCGACCACAGTCCATCATAGTACACGTACGCTGTCGGACGTCCAGCAGCAGTATAGGCTGAGCGAACGGCGGTACTCGACGCAAACCCCACAAACAGCCGGTCGTCAAGTGTGAGCGATGCCTTACTTGAGATGCGTGCATGTGGTTAGCTGTGCGTAAGTTTCATTTATGGACTTAGTCGCGCAAAGAAATCGGCGAGTATCAGGATCGAGCTTTGCACATTCACTTCTCAGCTAGTGGGTATAAAGAATTTGTTTACGAATACTGAGAATTGGAAGTGCCCAGCAGATTTTCGGGCTGCAGTTGCCACTAGAGAAGAGACACACCTGTTCGACGACAATGCTGGCCTTCTCAAGGTATCACTGTCGTTGGAAACTGCCTGCGGCAGCCCACCGCTTCCATCATATGTTAGCAAGTCTGCTACGGCTACGTGTCGGCTTCAGTGATGTAGCGTGCGGATGTCGGCCCGGTGGAGCGGCGTAGCGAAAACACGCATAGTGGAGATTAGGCCATATATCTGGCGATCTTAGCCTGCGCTGACGTCGGACCACATTTAGCGCGTTAATTACATCGAAATGCGATCGTCATGGCTGGGCAACGCACATACTGCGGATCAGAGAGCCGAGCGTCTATAATCATTATTGAGCCATCGCGGCTGGGACGTTTTCACGCTGCCGCACAGGAAACTTTGCCGCGAATTTCGTCACAAAAATAAGCAGAGAAGATTTTCTGGCAGCAATCAAAATGAAATAAAAAGTGTAGCCAGATGCCCACTGGCAACAACAGGTTAGCTTTGACGCTGATGGCATTTAATGTGCCCTGAATTAGACATAGCACGCTGTATGCACATTTCGCCGCATGCAGAGTGTGTCACTCTGTTGTGGCAGATGTATTACCTCGTTAAAATAAAAAAAAAAAAATATTCTCCTTGGTTTCTGAGCATGTTGCATAAAAACATTTTATAAAAGTAGCAACACTGTTCTTCTGATGCAGGTACACATCACACCACAATGTCACAAGCGAAACAAAATTTGTCAGGTACAGCCTAGTTCCTTTGCTACTGTTTACCAGTTTTGCACTTGCAATAGCATCTGGCACTTTCTTTCAGTGCAACAAGATTCTTCAGAGGAGAGAAAAGGGTGAAGAGGTCGGCTAGAGAAATGCCTTCACATATACTATTTGACGCTCAGGAAGTGAAGGAACAGACATGAATAGTGAATATCATATGATGCCTAATTACAATGAGCTAGATGCAGTATGAAAACCATTTTCTTGAAGCAATTGTCATTGAATGTAGCATTCATGCACACATTAACCAGTGCACATGCTACACAAAGCCCGAACCTGTCTCTGAGTGAAGCAAGGGAGCCAAAGGGGAAAACAAGCGTGACTTTAAGGACACCGTAAGTAAAAAGTAACATCAACAAAAAAGAAAAACAGAAGCATGCACGGGGACAATACTAGACAAAAAGAGGCATGAATTGCAAGGCTGATGTGGCCTGCAGTACATTATTTTTAGGAGAGACAGCAACGCAATCGGGTGGTGTTCTGGATTTTTTGGCAAAGGTTCATTAATGCCAGGTGATAATACTGTATGATTTGTATTGGCTTTGCCATCCCCTGTGTGCTCTTCCAGCAATGCATAATGTCCAACACGCAACTGTGTAACATCCACTCTGTACACTCTGACTCAAAAACATGCTCAAATGAACCTCACCTGAATACGGGCATAAATATGGGAATAAAGCATGGAATTTACTTTTTCGATATTCTGATTGCATATCATTGGAAAACTAAATGTGATGGCTTGTTTAAATGAGCGTATGATTTGCAGCTAGTGTGTCTTGTATGCATGGTTTTTCCAACAGGTTGCAGTATAGCTTCTGTCCTTTATTTTGGCAAAACATGCACACTTTAAGAGACCTGCTACTCACGTAACACATTCCCTGTAGCTTTAAACAGCTCGTCGTTGACTAACAATTGGTGTATCATTTGCTTTCGGTACTTTTTGGCATTTTTTTTTACATGCACCTGACATGAAGCCTTGCTTATAAGAAAACTGAAAATTACAATATACAAAACAATATAAAATTTATTTACAGCACTGCACACTCTACAATACATAGCCTAAAATGAAAGGCTGTCACACATTCAAGTAATTACAGTATTGTTGTAGAGCTCATTGCCATATCTGAAAGGTGGCACGGCCTTGGAGACCAAAGAAGAGAAATTAGTTATACAAAGCAAGGGAACACAAGATAGGGTCAAAAACCCAATCTCCAAGTGTTTGGCCCAAGATAACCCTAGCACCAGCAAAGCAAGCACCCACTGTTTTACCAAAGAGTACCCAACACCACTGAGGATTGGTCCCCAAATGCTCAAACCACTAGGCTGCAACTACAGTCAAGGGATGCTATGCGTTCCGCAGTATTACCAGTATCAAAGATTATGGAACTCAACGTCATTTAAATGGTAGTCGGCACCTGGGACAGAGCAAGTATTCCCTGATTCTGTTATGGACAGGGCAAAGGTAGTTATAGTGTGTGTAAGAATGATTTTATCTGTGCATAAATGCCTGCCACACCTAGAATGTTCCCTTTATGCAGTCTACCAAAAAGCAGAAATGTTTGTCTCAGGAAGACAAGCCTTAAGCATTATTTCAGCAAGTTACTCAATGTGACGGCTATCAGGCAAACCAGCACAGCACTTGAAAACTTCATGCTCTAAAAACAATTGTGGGGACACGCAAGCTCAGCATTTACCGCTATGACACAACAGCTTTTATGGCTCCTGTCTGGAGACTCTCATTCGTGTGAATCGACTTTGCTACTGCTAACACCTAGTATTTATTCTATGATACATATCAGTAGCGTATACCTGTAAGTTATCCAATTATGTGGAAGACCACTTGTCTAGATACCTATAAAGCCCACTCTAACCAAGCTGTACGGATGCGGTTCCGTGGCCTAAGGGTTGCCTGTCTTATTACCCAAAGATCCTGCAAGGTTTATCACCTCACACATTCATCTCAAAGGTGAAGCCAGAGACATCACACTGAGTACTCGGCCATGTCACCTGTCTGAAATGTGCCCAAGATTTTCCACTCACAACGTCGCGTTTTGTGCAGAAAAGAGGCTTTAACGTTGCTGCATCAAAAAAAAAAAAAAAGCAAGAAGCCAATAGCTGAACATCTACGCTACATTAGGCTCTGCTGGCTGGCAAGACATTTGACCACAGTGCCAACAGCCAAGTTATAGATGCAGCTGTGGCAGAGGCTGTACTACAGAAACAACAGATTAATGTGGTCAAGATAAAATGAAATCGCTTTGTTCACAAATTCTTCAATACATCATGAAAAAGAATGGCTCACTTATGGATAGTATGACGTCTACTGTGTTCAATAGGATTGTACCTTCAGGAAGTTACCTTTTGAATGCAATCTTAAGATTATATTGTGGTGTTCAATTTAGGCTGTACACATAGCAGACGTGCAAAATATGGAACACATTCTGAGGGTTAAATGCAGAGAGGATTGCTGAAGCTGATATAATAGGAAAGCATAGGGATACTAGATAACGTAGAAAACACATGTGACAATAGGATAGGTGTAAGTGAAACTAGTGCAGCTGTCACTTATGAGAGCAAAACGTTATACAACTCAGTACTAACACAATGGTACAAAATGTTGAAAAGTGAAGATGAAACACAAGTTTCCTTGAAAGTGCTTCTACATAAATGAAATGAAAGTGATTGGCATAAAATTTATGCCCCTTCCTTAAAATTCTCAATTTAAAGCTCACAAAGAACAATGAAGATAAGGCTACAAAAGCAACTAACAGAAAAAAATAATGAAGCAGTTATACACAGCTGCAATCATTCGATAAACATCTCGAGTGATGAAGCCATGCTCGAGTGGCTTAGAGCATGAATATGTGAGCTTTACCAACCCTCTTTTAACATATGTGAGTGCCGGAGGGCATGTGGCAGCAGCAAGAATGTGTCAAGAAGCAACTGGCCCAGATAGCAGCCTCATAATAGGGGTATGGAAGGTCTACACACAACGCTATCATGGAGGGAGATATTTTATGGAACAAGATATGTAGCAATGCACAAAAGGAGCAAAGCATTTTGTAGAGCTGCAGTCAAAATTTATGAAGGACAATCTTATCAAAACGTTTTCATTTCATTCCTACGCTTGTGCATCATTATTGTGACTATGGGTTATATAGTGAAACATGAAATGTCAAGCAATTTATCTTGTACACAAATGAATGCATTCTTTCCCCTGCGAAGCCACCTTCAAGAACTTTTGCCATGGGTGCACATGCACATCAATATCACCTAGTTACAAAACAGAGAAGTCAATAGTTGCCTTTGTGTAAAAACTGAAGAATACAAAAATGTTCATTGATAGCCGAGCCACACAAATGATGCAGAGGTTAAACAGGTTATCTGGGATCTTGATTAACATTACTACAAAGAATCAGTAATTGCAGTGCAAAATGAAACTGGCAAATTTTGCAAAAGTGGAATCTAAAATTGCCAAATTGGGTTGACAAGTTGGCGGGGGCCTCATTTTCCGTGCATACAACAATGAAAGACAATGAGCACCAAATAGATGCACAAATTATCCTTGGGAAAACTAGTTGATTGCTGCTCATCTACATTCAGCATATGAAGAAAGCAATGAAAACAAGCATAAAGGCAACCAAATGCAAAGAAGCACAGCTCGCTTCACTGTGCAGTTTGTGGAAAAATACAGTGGGCACCTTACGTTTCACCCTAGTAGCACACAAGATAGATGTAACGAAACGGACTCTGCTATGGTAAACGACTGCAGACACATCCACCAGGGTGCACGTATGTCAAATATTCTCACTGAAGTAGTACACCACAGACTGCCTGCTTGCCACAAACACCAAAGTGAATTGTGAACTATTGGTGCACGCACGTCCTACTCAGAATGGCCCTTCTGGAGGTAGAAGGAGAACGTTTTTGTACCTTCCTGCGTTTCATTGACATGAAGCACTTAATAAAATACACACTGAGTTTAAGCAGAACACAAAAAAGCAAAGTATACAACAAAGAATGACAGCTCTCAGCAAGGGCCACAACACTTGTAGAAGAATACACTCAGTATGTCTACAGATGGTAGACACAAAATTATAGCACCAAGGAAAGGTTTGGTTTGGTTTGTGGGGTTTAACGTCCCAAAGCGACTCAGACTATGAGAGACGCCGTAGTGGAGGGCTCCGGAAATTTCGACCACCTGGGGTTCTAACATCGCACTAATGTGCACTAACATCGCACAGCACACGGGTGCCTTGCTTTTCGCCTCCATCGAAAAGCGGCCGCCGAGGCCGGAATTCGATCCCGCGTCTTTGGGAACAATAGTCGATCGCCGTAACCACTGCGCCACCCCAAAGCTGAACTTGGTTCTTGCACATGCTATCAACAAAATGCACACCAAAGAGATGGTTATATCTCAAAACCACACAAAAAATTAAGACTTGGACGGCTTTTCAGCAGTATGCTATCGAACATGAAGCAGTAAGAATGTGCACATTGATCACTTGTGGCATATATCAAAATCATGATAGCGAGTGAAAATCTCAAGTGCAGGTGATCAAGTTGTTCCTGTCCGAGTTAATATAAATGTTGCACGTCCTCTTCCTTGTACTTGTCGATGTTCCTGCTGCGATTACCATTTGCAGGTGGCGTCAGTGTCATGTGATCTGCACACACTACAAGCTGTAACGATCTTCAAAAAGAGCTGTCCATCTGCATAGCACTTCACATCTGATGTGGCCGTCCAGGGACAAGGCGTGGCCTCCCAGATTATACAAGCCTAGCAGAGAGGTTAATGATGTTGAATATGGCCCCAGGACTTCTCGCCCACATGATGACTCGGATCGGAAGTGCTGCAACGGCTGCACAAGGTCCACACGATCACCTGCAAATGTTTAGTGCCTAAATTATATGCAAATAAAATATCAAACACGCATGGCACAGGAACATTCAAAATCATCAATGCTGCAAGCTATGCTGCGGTAAAGTGTAATCTATGAATGCAAGAAATGGTCAGTGCAAAACCTATACCTAAGTGAACCATTTCCGTAACAGGTAAAGACGGGTTGGTGGCGGAAATTGTAGTGCGAAGGTTAACTTTTTCTATTTTGCAACTAAAGGAAATATCAGGCGATTTCACATGTTTTTCCTTTACCGGTCGTCGAAACCATTAACCAAGAAATCTTGACAACTACGAGCACACTCAGGTTTTTTTTTTTTTTTTTTAAGTTCTTGCAGTGTAGAGAAGTTGAAGAAAATTATAATGCGTCGTAGAAATAGGCAGCTAAAAGCAACGCAAAGTGCTGATTAAAAATATCGGATTCGCCGCATGCGTCCTGTAAGTATTCCTTTAATCTTCAGTCATTTCCCGCCTATGTACAACTTGAATGCGAATGACGCTGTATGAACAGTCACCTTTACAGGTTCTCCTATTGCGCTTACCTCTGTGATGCTCGACGTGCTGCAGCATTTCCAGCAGATTGACTGCGTTGCCTTGCTGGTCGACACCCATCGAGAAGCCCGACACATTCCAGGAGCTCGTTGCTCGGCCGAACGAATACATTTCGTGCCATCCTACATCAGAGGCGTTCACCACTGCCGATTCCACCCGAAACACCAGTAGCTCAACAGTTCAACACTCCGAGCGCAGGGCAATTCTCGCCTCGGAGTTTGCAAAGCCGCCACACTACACTCTTCAGATCTGACTGTACTGACAAGCTATCTTTCAAGACAATTTGACAGCATTGCTGTGCTGCAGCAAATCCTCGATCACTACTTGCAGACGACGAACGGCACGAAGACCACTCGTAAGCGTACAAGTTCTTTCCTTCCTCTATGTAAGCGTACCTCCCTCCATGGCCGCCGCCATTGCTGGGTTATTATAACCGCGCAGACCAATAATTTCTTACCATGGGAAGAAAAGGTTTGAAATAAGAAAGCAGTTAGCGCCGTCACGCGACCGCACGCTTCTGCCCCAATTAGAGATTGTCTCAAACGTCCTTTATTTCATACGCGCTCATAATTTGCCTTTCTATTCCGTTTAAAAAGCCATACAAGGTGTATATAAAGTTATCCTTTTACTTTTAATAACAAGCTACGAAACTACGGTAGGCTAACGGCTGCATAAATCAGCTTGCCTGTCGCCATAGTCTCATTAGCATAATTCGGGTGCCTCGCCACTTGGCGAAATTATGGCGGCCAAACGTCAGCATTTTCGGTAATGGCGGCACGTCAGTTACGTCATGACGCGTCAATTTGACGTAATCTAAATATGCTTGCGTATCACGTGTTTCACGTGACATAGCTCCAGCCAATCAAATTTGAGCATCCGCTCCTTCCCAAGTATGCCATTATTTTCATCACATTGGTTAATCGAGCGTAAGTGTTCTCCAAACCACCATCAGTAACTTTGCTTCCACTCCAAAATCATTCGTATTTGTCATCCAGGCAACAAGGATAGCTCCGGTTGAAATCAATTTTCACGGCTACGTCATTTTGACGTAACCGCTAAAAGTGCTTGCCTCAACTGATGGTTTCGCGCCACAAGTTTGAAGCACGTGACTCTTTTCTGAGCCAATCAGAAAGACAATATGGCGCCGCCAGGGGAAGGCGAATATCGAGGATCGGGCCCCAGCCTTCGCCACCATTCATGGAGGAAGGAAACAACTTAGGAGAGGCTCTTGTCATTCCCAATGCATTGAAGAAAGTGTGGCGGAAGTGATGTCAAAATTTAGGGTTAGCCAAGTCGGGCCATTAGCAACGGCGACGCTGTTGCTATGAAAACTCGGGCCACTAGCAACAGCGTTGCTAAGGCCCCTAGGTATGTCAGAGTCGCGGAGAAAGGGTAAAGGAGGAGGAGAGACGTTGCAGCGTCCGGTCGCGGCGCGGCCGCGCCGGCTTCAAAAAATGACGTTAGGGCCTCTCCCAAGCTTTCCTTCCTCTATGCCACCATTCTACTTCCGCCGTGGCTTGGCTGCGGGCAGGTGTCGTGTGCAGCCAAGATGGCCGCGGTCTACTGACGTTCGGATCGGGTCTTGCCAGTTCCCACGGACAGCACAGCTTTCTGCCATTTGTTCTTGTTACAGCGAGCAGCGAGAATGGCGTTTCATAACTTATCCGAAGACGACAGCTTCGAGAGTTATGCAAGGTTTCTTAGACGCGCGGCTGAATTGGTTTACGGCGGCGTTTACAAGCCGCCGGCGGTGACTCCTCTCCGGCATCTCACCGACAGGCAGAATCCACTCGAGCACTACACAGAAGAGGAGTTTCTAGCCCGTTATTGCTTCTGAAAGCGATCAGTGACATCAATACTAGCAAAGCTGCAACTGCCTTCCAACACGGACAACAGAGGAGCCCCGCTACCTACTATGTTGAAGGTGCTGATCGCACTACGCTTTTACGGCAGGGGTGGAATGCAAACTGTTGTTGGTGATCTTGTTTGCGCATCGCAACCCTCCGTGTGCCGATGCATCTGGGAGGTGACACTGTTGATCTGCCGGCGACTGTACCCGAAGTACGTCCGGCTGCCAAGCGCTTTTGAAGCGAGGTCAGTAATGACTAGGCTGGCAGGATTCCCCGGCGTTACCGGATGCATAGATTGCACACATCTGCCCATAAAGAGCCCAGGTGAAGACGAAGCGGAGGTGTTCAGAAACAGGAAAGGGGTCTTCTCCATAAATGTGCAGGCGAGCGCTCCTTTTTTTTCCCCCAACTTTCTATAAATGACAGCCCAAATAGGGTTTCTTACCAACTTGCAAAGCGTGTCCATAAGAGGGCTCGTTTTTTTTTTTGTATGATGTCAAGTGCATTATGTTTTCTTCCGTACATGTACAGGCTTTGTCAAAAGTTTAGAGTCGCCAAGGGATTTGCTTATAAGAACCGTGTACTGGCGCTGCTTTAGAATTTGTGGAAGTCCTTCCCATTGGTGAGGGTAGGGCAAAAAAAAAGATCTGCTTAACTTCACTAGATTTGGAACGCTGGGACTGCATTACAAGCCACATGATGTGGCCCAGGAGTAACCCCCTGAACTCTAAACTTTTGACGAAGGCTGTACCACGCAGGTGCCAACACTAGTCACTGTCAGCACACTGAAGTAAACACACAGACCCAATATGAACACCTCAAAAGAAGGTTGTAAGGTGAAAGCGAAGTAGTTAATGTATGGCATATATACATATATGCTGCATACTTATCTAGAGTACATGCCAAGTGACAGTGGCTGCCTATGTATGCCACAAAAAGCTTTGGCCAATCCATCAGACAGCAGCAGTGTCACACATACACCGAAGGTCTTTAGACAGGCGTGTAGAAGACTCTACATGATATCTGTACAAATACAATATGGCTACCCACATGCTACTGTTTCCATAATTCTTTTACTTTGACAGGTGGCCTTGGGGTCAGAGCTCCAATTTTATGATGTCGTGGCAAGCTGGCCTGAATCTGTTCATGACAGTCGCATTTTCTCCGACAGCAGGGTAATGGTAATGTACGAGCAAAAGGCGACAACAGGAATTCTTCTTGGAGATCAAGGGTATGCATGTTCGCCCTTCTTAATGACACCCATGAGAAACCCTCGGACAGCTGCTGAGAAAAGGCAAGGAGGAAATCGTTTTGCTTAAGCTATGCGAAATAAGCGTGAGCTTTTTATGTTTCTATGTACCTTTCGGGTACAGCAGAGGTCAAATTAAAACAAGAAACTCAATTGAGCGGGCTTTTGGGGTATGGAAAATACGATTCGCCTGCTTGAAGACGAAGCTCGAAACGCTGACAGAGCGATCGGTTGCAATTATAACCGCATGGGCTGCACTGCACATCATTGCTTGCACTTTGAGGGATCCCGTCCCTAATGGCAGTGACCCAGAGCCTGAATATGCAGATACGGAAGTGAGTGAACCTGGCGCACTTCTGGGCACCCAGCATCGCAGGCACCACATCCAGCGTTGCTTCACTAGTGAAGATAACAGCGACATGGACACTGTGTAGAGGTAAACAGAGGTTAATGCTGCGTAATTAAAGCCAAGTGTTGTTAGCATACCAAATAGTGCTCATTCTTTAGGATAAATTAAAATCGCAACCTGTACACACCTATGAGGCTGAAACGTGGAGGCTAACCAAGAGAGTTCTACTTAAGTTGAGGACAACCTAGAGGGCTATGGAACGAAAAATGGTAGGGTTAACATTAAGAAATAGGAAGCGTGCAGAGTGGGTCAGAGAAATAACTCGAAGTTACCGACATTCTAGTGGAAATTAAGAAGAAGAAGAAATGGGCATGGGCGGGACATGTAGTACGAAGAGAGGATAACCGATGGTCGCTTAGGGTAGCAAACTGGATTCCAAGGGAAGGAAAGCGTAGCAGGGGGCGGCAGAAAGTTAGGTGGGCGGATGAGGTTAAGAACTTCGCAGGGGTCAAGTGGATGCAGCTAGCACAGAACCGGGTTAATTGGAGAAATATGGAAGAGGCCTTCGCCCTGCAGGGGGTATAGTCAGGCTGATGATTATGATGAAAATCGCAACGAAAGTGTCTGCACAAAATGAGTTTATGGTGCCATGTGGCCAGCTTCATTGATACCGCCTGCTCCAAGGGCTTCAAGCTTTTTCAGCAGAAAAGCTTCCTTGAGGTTCTGCACTTTCAGTTTGCCTCGCAATACGCGCATCTTCATTTTGTGCTGCACGTCGCGTTTTTTCCTTTCATCGGCATACTTTGCTTGTTTTAATGCATCTTCATTTGCAGCCTTCTCTCATGCTTGATGCGCCTTTGGTTGCGCTCATCTTCGGCGCTTCGAAGGCGAGCTTCCAGCTCTGTTGAGAGCGCCGTATCAAGAGCAGCAAGCCGACCACCTTATCGACGGCGGGCTGCTATAGGCTCAGCTCCTGAGTCCGGCTGCAGTGCTGCCTCCTCTGCGCGTGACGCCATCGCCGTTGCTTCTTCTGGCAGCCCCCCGCCATTGGTGGTGGTAGGGGATGGCGAAGTTGCGGAAAATCCTGGCTGATGCTGGTTGTTATTGAGATTCATCACAAATTCTGCAAAAAAAAAAAAAGAAAACACGTTACGAGAACATAGGAAACAAAACAAATAAATGGTGTTCAAGAAAAGCATACATGGCGTCTGAGTAAGTATTTCGGTGCACGACCGCCTGTATGTTCAGCATCACAAGATACACAATGTATGATGTATTCTAGAAAGTTTTTCGAACACACAAGCTCCTGCAGCTGTGTTGCAGTGGGAGCTTGAGTATATACATTTACAACAGGCGTACGGTGTTCACCTGTCCACATATTCACACTTCTACGTGAAAATAGCAAGCAGTTGTCTGCATTCATGGCAACTAAGCAATAAGACATTGGGATATGCGTAGGTTGACTGAGGAATGTGGCTAAATACTTTAAAGTGCACAGGTATAGAGGGTATTTTATTACATAATTGCTAATTATTAATAATTCTCTGCGCTAATTACACCAATAATAATCAGAAAGAGGGCAATATGCGTAATAATTATAGCAGCAACAAAGGACCTATATATTAACAACACAACTGTGGCCGGAAACTGGACTTCACCCTTTCTTAACTTATGCCATATGGCAAACTTCTAGAATAAAAAAAAAAAATGTGCCCCAGCCGCTTATTTTGAAATGGTTCAGAATAGAGAGGTCAGGAAACGAGGCCGGAAATCCTTAGGGCAATGACACGTGCACTCAGCAGCAATCGAGCAATTACTGCACCGCAAGCAGTGAAACACGCGACAGCGACCGCAGAACTACAAAAACGGTGGTGGTGGACGTCGAAATCGCGTTCCGCCTATCGTTGTCGCTGTCGTCGGGCTGTTGGTTACCGCCATGCTGCCACTAAAGTCCGCAACGGACT
The DNA here is from genome assembly GCF_055883805.1 of Amblyomma maculatum. Taxonomy (NCBI): domain Eukaryota; kingdom Metazoa; phylum Arthropoda; class Arachnida; order Ixodida; family Ixodidae; genus Amblyomma; species Amblyomma maculatum. Next base: position 58,187,134 of record NC_139344.1, read on the forward strand.
GACTGGCATGGAGCTGGCTGGCTGGCTGGCGACTGCGAATGCCTGTCGCTGTCAAAAGGATTGGGCACGCGCAGCGTTACGTGCAGCACGAACGCCTCTATTCGGGCGAGTCTGTCGTTGATTTGTTCAGGAGGTGGTCCGCCGCCTGCAATACAATGCAATATATATTTGAAACTTTTCGGGGGGAAAAAAAACAAACTAAAATTTGCGGGGTAAAAAATAAGACGAGAACGTACCTGTGGCCATCACGTCTCGAATTTGTTTTGCTTTTTCCTTTAGTTTTTGCTTCAGATTGTCCCATAATTTTTTTAGCTGTTTGACCTCCCTTGGTCGCACGTGCGGCATGCTGTTGCATGCCACACCGAGCCGTTCCAATGCCTTCGCCTTCACGTTCAACGAAACTGCGTAACTTTTTTTTGTTTTCGATTACACTTGTGTTCTTCGTGACGAACTCCGCCAGCAAGTCCTTTTCCTCTTCCGTGAAATACGCTTTGCCCGGCATGGCAAACAAGCAGACACAAGCACAGGGCGAAACACACAAACAAAATCAACAAAATGCATCGACGCGCGGCGACGATGGCAATGTGGCCGCACGACGCTGACCAAGCAGTGACGCCGATACGCCGGTCAGATGCACCGACGGTTGCCAGACTGAGTTTGCTTTCCTGTCCAATACAGCGTTTTTGTGATTATTTTTCAGCGCTTAACCGAACAAATAGAATTTATGGCCAGATGTATGGGTGTAACTATAAAATTAACAACGCTGGCAGTTTACTTTAGCGATACAGTGCATATTTTTTGCATTTAGTCTCGTAATCCGCACTCTTTTTGGTTCTGCCTCCTTTGGTGAGGCGCTCATTTGGCAGGGAACGCGAAAGGAAGCTTCTGGAATACGCGTTCGCCTTCTGGGGGCGCCTTGCATTTATGGAGCATGGAGGGCTCCTTGCGGAAGGTTAGGAAACAGTCTAAGGTTAGGAGCGTTTCAGCTCTGCTTTGCATGATGGGTCTGAAAGCGCGAGATATATTGCGGTCTCTTAAAGCCACGGGTGCAGAACTCGAGAATTTTAAAGTCGTAAAAGTGAAGCTCCAAGCGCACTACGAGCCGTCGAAGAGCGCAGAAAACGCTCGTTTCAACCGCCGCAAACAACAGGTGGGAAAAATTGTCGACGAGTTCTCTGTTACGTTGCCCGAACTACCACGTCGGTTTGAATTCAGTGACTTCATGGAACGGTTCGTGCGCGACCAGTTTGTTGTGGGCCTGCTCGACCAGTCGCTTTCGGTGATAGCACGCCTTGTCAATTTGGCCAGAACTGAGACATTAAAAATGAGGCAAGCTAAACTTAAACGGCGAACAGAAACACCAGATGTCGATGCTGTTAAAGGGAGAAAGCCACGGAGATCAGTATCGAGTACGGAGCATTCATATTGCCTCGAAACATTCAAAACTAGTTGTATTTGTTGCTTTTTAACGGCCGACAGCTTGCGGCCTTATCACTGTTATTCTGGCACGTGTATCAATTCTGTATCCTGTATTTGTTCATGCTCGTTGTAGCGATACGACGCGTCATCATTTTCTTTGTCGCGAACGATGCGCCGAGATCTGTCTCGAAGATTCCGATCACTTGCGTATGTTTCAACAATGTTCCAGGTTGTGCTGGTAGGAGTTTGCGATATTATCTAGATTGTTCTGAACAGCCTTTAAATTGAGCATTGACGAGTGTGACGGGAATTCTTAGTTCGACGATCGATGAGCACGTTTATTGCTTTCGCCGCTGCTGAGTTGCTTAGTTTGCGGGTGCAAGTCAGCCCAATAAAGAGTTAATTTCAGCACCATCAAGCCTGCGTCTTCTTTTGGTGTTTACGGCCTTGGCACCACTACGTGACGATATCAGACAGCGAGTCGACGGCTCGCCGCCAATCACCGAGCATGCAATTTCTGTGGCCGCGAGGAGTTCGGAATGTCTAGAGAGGAATGAGATGGGCCGTTTTGCTCACAAGAAAGGACGCTTCGAGAACGCCTGCCGCTTTAAAAAGCAGATGGGAGGGTGACCGAGCTGAGTGTCAACGAAACTGGCAGAACCGAGAAGTTTCTGGGTGCCGTTTAAAAGTGGCGAGCTAGCGGGAACAGCAAATACGTAAACTCGACGAAGCATCCCAAGAAAGAAACGGTGCACTTCGTGGAGATTGTGATCAACGGCTGCTTTCTGCGAGCCAAAGTGGGCACGGGTGCTGAAGTAATAGTTGTCGGCTACTCATTTGCAGACGTGCCACAGCATATATGATAAGTACAGAGCCTGCCCTGCATATTTTAGGAACGTTCAAAGCCCGAATTGTACGAGGAAGAAAGTGTTCTTAAGAAATGTGGTCTCCAACCTTCGGACGCCTCCGCTCGGATTTCCAGGCCCTTAGTGTTGTTTGTTTCATCGACACCATCCCAGCGGAGGACTACAGCGCGTGACATATAGACCAAAACCGATCTGTGACGTAAGCAAGGTGCGGTGGCGCTGCTGTCACCAGGTTGGGCCGACTAAGGGTGAAAAGAAGGCTTAGCGCCCATAGGAATACATTTTAAAGTAGTTTTCTGATTTTTCAGGACTCTTGATGTCATCATTCGGGGAATAGTAATATGAACACCGCAGAACATATTTTGAAGCTATAACACCTCGTTGCCGAGGCGGAGTTCTTTTAAAATACCGTAAAACGTACTGAGGTGCGATTTGGGAGCACGGCCCGAAGCACATGCAAGTACTTAAAACTTTCGAAATAGGTTTCCGTTTTTTTAAAGCCCATATAAAGACGGCAGATGGTTAAAAGTTAGCCATTGTCTTGGAGAAAAAGTGTGACAAAGTATACTAGTCATTTTGATAACCCTCAATTCTCATGTGTCTCGATAAACGTGCATTGTGAAGACCGGCATACTCCTGAAAAACTAGCTATCCGCTGTATACTTCTCGCAATCGCAACAGCTTTTCGTGTTGTCTGACGTGCTGCCGCGCAAACTACATTCCCCCTAGACGTACTTGAATACTACCGCTCCAATGATACAAACATTTAGGCTGCAAACAGTCGTCACACAACACGATAAACGAACCGCGCACATCAGCAGATGACCAAAACGACGCCCCATCTGCTCACACATGTAGCGGCCGCCAGTGTCGACCGCGGTCGAATAGAGCGTCGTCTGCGCCGCCATCTGTTACAGTGGCCGGGCCGTTATCTTTCGTTCTCTCGTCATACAGTTTGTGAAGTACTTTTTGATTGTAGATTTGCCTGGGCTGCACACCTTGAACGACTGTTATTAGTAAGCACAATAAGTGCACATGGCACCATATCAGGCTGCAAGAGAAGCTTCCGCAACTCGGAGAAATATCCTACGGATAGCAAGCCTTTCGGCGGTATTTATATTGCTTAAAACATATTCTTAGCCAAGTTTAAAAAATAGATTGCCTCTGGAATGACGTGACTAAATCTTATGCGAAGTAAAATATTAGGGTTGCTTCCAAAACAGATGCCGGATATAAAACTATTCCGAAAGAAATGGAGGTTATCTTATCATGCGACTATAAAGATGTATTTATTTCCGAACTAAACACTGATATTTAAGCCCGCATGAAGCTGTTTTACTCCCCTTGTCAGAAACGACGAGTTTGCTCGGAAGACAGCACTTGGACGAAAATGGATTATAATGATTATAATAGGCTACCAGTAAAGTACATTAATCTAGGTGTATTATGTAATATTTAGGGTAACAATTAGGTGCAGGGAATATGTTTCTCAAACATTCGAGCATTTCTCTAAAGCAAAATGTGCTCACTAAAACTTTTACGGATGCACAGAAGCCTTCAACAAAAAAAAAAAAAAAAAGAAAAGCAATGCATATTGGCCCGGGTTTAACGCATGCAAGCGGCATCGGCTATGACGGATGATTGCAGAGGCTGGTTTTGGTGTCGTTTTTTCTTTTTCATTATTAACACCACATTACCACGTGAGATTGTTTATTGTGCAGTCAAATCCCACAGCAGAGGAGCGCCTTTCGAAACGGTTGTGATTGAATCCCCTGTTCTCGAAACCAGCAGTCGAGCGCCCTTACCATTGAGACACCGCGACAGAGGTTTAAAAGCAAAAAAAAAAAAAAGTACTCACACAACTCTATAGTGAATACAGAAGGCATAGTAGGCATAGAGTGGTCTGTTCAAACTGTATTCTGCTTTATGAAGCAGTCCGCGGTGGCATATGTTTCAGTAGCTGCAGTATTCGAAACAGAAACGGGAATATGCGATTTCTGAGCGTTTGCATTAACTTTTATTGACGGCAACAACCTGTTTGCTTTGACACGGCGGTAACGACAGTACCACTTCGTTTGAGACATTGCATGTCAAAGGATCTCAAGCGCCGAAGACCGCGATGGATGATGTCCTTATCCAAGCATGACATGCTCGATACGGACAAGTATATATATTTTTTAATGAAGCGTGGGATTATAGACTGTTCATATTTATTTTGCAAGAGGCATATAGGTAAGCAAAAGCTCACAGGAACTGCGAAACAAACAAAAACACTCCTGTACACGCCGCATGCGCGCGCGTAAATCACTGCGGGCTGGCACTTGACGCGAAAACGCATCCACACTGAGTAGGTTTCGCCGCTGAGCCGCAAGGTGGCGACTCTGCTCAATCTCGAGGCCAATAGAAACGATGTACTAGCAAAAGCGCAAAACGCGAAGTAGTGGTTGTATCAGCTAACGTACGACCCTTGATTGACAACAGCGTCACAACAGATTGGTCTTGGGTCGCGGTCCTTCAAAAAGACAAACTGGTACTGTTGGGATTGGCGGTGACTTCAGCGTGTAACGCACTGAATGGAGATCGAGGTGTGACACAAACCTAGGGTACGCGATGAATGCGGCGTACTTCTGTCTCCTTAACGACCCCGCCCATGCTGACCAATACTACCTTTGCGTGAATAAGCCATCCCCGATTTCTTGCTTAGGATATGTGCAAGAACGCGTGGAGGAGTGATTAGGTGGCCATATTATTGCACTTCGTGAACACAGGACGACGCGGTCCAAACGTTCGGCGAGTGTTGTCCATCGGGACGTCTTCCGGAAGCAAATGTAATAGACTTTTGGAGATGCTGCGGCAGTCCAAGACTGGGACCAGGGTTTGCTTAGCTTGTACAGAACAAGCGCCAGGACAAGTGTTCTGTAATGGAACAATACCAGGTAGTGAAAAGCAGACCATCTCCAAACCTTCACCTCAGTAATCTTTGGCAGCAACGTCCATGAGCACAAAACGAAGTGCACCATCCCCAAGGCGCCGTCTGGCTTTAATTACAGCTAAGGCGCTCGATTCTCTAAGAAATTGTCCTCAAATCGATGTCATGAATTCCGCTCGAGTTTAACAGCAACGTGAGAGCGCAACGCATTTGAGAGGTTCTTCCGTTCTTGGTAAGGGAAGTTGAAACGACGGACTCAGGCATGGAGAAACAACGGCGCACCGCATGCGCATAATAGCAGAACAGCTTGCTGATCAGACTGGTGTTATAGTGTCACGTTGGCAAAATGGCGTGTGAAGGCCGCATAGCCGGTAACACAGAGAGACCGGTATCGTCGTAGTCCAGGGATGTGCGGTCCGAGCGCGAGATGGGAAAAACTTCGTTGTCTTCGGCTTCTCTTCCTTGTTTTCCTCCCACTGGCATCATTAGCTCCCCCTGTGAGGAAGCATCGACTCGATGCTGGAACGACGTGGACCATCTCTGGGCGTGAGGCACGATTGATTGTGGGGCCTCGTGAAGAATAACTTCGAAGTTGAGAGCGCCAACGCGTCACAGAACTTGGTAAGGACCGAAGTAGCGACGCAAGAGCTTTTCGCTAAGTCCGCGTCGTCGAACTGGAGACCAAACCCAGACATGATCACCCGCCTGATATTCAGCCTCGCGGTGCCGCAGGTTGTAGTGTCGCGCTTCCTGCACCTGCTGCTCACGGATGCGTAGCTTAGAGAGCTGCATGGCGGGCTTCTTCGGCACGTTGCAAAAAGTACGCAATGTCATCATTGGGGTCGTCGCCGACATGGGGCAGCATGGCGTCGAGTGTTATGACTTGTCGGCCATGAATAAGGCTAAACGGCGTCATATTGGTCGTTTCTTATATGGCTGTATTATACGCGAACGTTACGTAAGGTAGGACTGCGTCCCATGTTTAGTGCTGAACGTCCACGTATGCATGTCGAAATCATCTCGGCAAGCGTTCTGTTTAAACTTCGGTTAATCCGTTCGTTTTGGGATAGTCCTGCGATGACTTGTGTGAGTTAAGTCAAGAATATGTTGCATAAGCTCAGCAGAAAAGGCAGCACCTTGGTCCGTGATCACAACCCGAGGAGCCCTGTGGCGCAGGACGATTTGCAGTACAAAGTTTTGCAACTTCAATAGCGGTTCCACTCGGAAGAGCCGCTGTCTCCGCGTAATGTGTCATGTAGTCGGTGACGACTATTATCCACTTTTGTCCGGAGCTTGAGGTAGGCAATGATCCGAACAAATCCATCCCGATTTGTTGAAATGGCTGGGAAGGCGGCTGTATGTGTTTTAGGAAGCCGGCTGGCTTGACGTGAGGAATCTTTCGGCGCTGACAGTCATGGCAAGTGCGAAAGTAATTCGTAACGTCATGTCCCAGACGAAGCCAGTAGAACTTTTCTCGAGTTCTGGCTTGAGTTCTAGTGATTCCAAGGTGGCCGGAAGCTGGTTCGTCGTGGCAGGCATGCAAAATTTTGTTGCGTAGGTTCGTAGGAATGACCAGCAACTAATGTCGATTGTTAGGGGCAAAACTCTTCTCGAAAAGCACTTTGTCGCGTAGGCAGAGAGAGGATAAAGCGCGCCGGTAAGCTACAGGAACTTTCCGCTAGCACTTTGCAGATAATCAATTATTGCCTGAAGATCAAAATCGCTGCGTTGTTGCGCGCCGAAGGCTTAGAGCTTACTGCGTTGACGAAGGCGTCGTCTTCGCCTGCGTCAGTTGGGGCAGGCTCGACGGGAGCCCGGGAAAGACAGTCTGCATCCAAATGTCTTCGATCGGATGTGTAGGTCACTGTGATGTCATATTCTTGTAGGCACAGACTCCATCGTGCAAGGCGCCCTAATGGATCCTTGATGCTGGCTAACCAGCAAAGTGCGTGATGATACGTCACTATTTTGAAAGGTCTGCTGTACAGGTATAGCCTGAACTTCATAATTGCCCACACGATGGCGAGGCACTCTTTTTCAGTGGCAGAATAATTGCCCTCAGTCTTCGACAACGGACGACTTGCGTAAGCAAGTACACGTTGTTGACCCTTTTGGACCTGAACTAGGATAGCGCCCAAACCAAAATTACTCGCAGTGGTGTGTATCTCCGTATCAGCGTGTTCATCAAAGTGCGCCAGAACGGGTGGTGACTGAAGGCGATGTTAAAGGTCCTGAAATACCTGCAGCTGCGGTGTATCTCTGCCTTTGTGAGATACGTAAGGGGCGCGGCGATTTTGGAGAAATTTGGCACAAAGCGACGGTAGACGCACATAACCCGAGGAAGCGCCGAAGTTCCATATGGTCTCATGGCGGCAGGAAATTCGCGATGGCAACAATTTTCTCGGGATCAGGAAGGACCCCTTCCTTGTTTACAACGTGGTCTAAAAGTTCAATTCTTCGTAGGCGAAGTGACATTTGTCTGCCTTTAATGTAAGGCCGGAGGACTTTATAGCTTGCAGTACCGCCTCGAGGCGACGAATGGGCTCTGCAAAACTTGGGGCGAAGACGATCACATCGTCCAGGTATACGAGACAAGTTTGCCATTTCAGGCATTTCAGGTCCACGAGGACACTGTCCATAAGCCTTTGAATGGTGGCTGGCGCGGAGCAAATGCCGAACGGCATAACCTGAAACTCGTACAGCCCGTCTGGAGTGATAAATGCCGTCATCTCGCGGTCCCTCTCATCTATCTCGATTTGCCAGTATACAGATTTGAGGTCCAGGAAGAGAAATACTTGGTACTGCATAGGCGATCTAAAGCCTCCTCGATTCAGGGGTAAACATCATTTTTAGTTCATTGTTCAATCGTCGGTAGTCAACACAGAAACGTAATCTTCAGTCTTTCTTCTTGACAAGAACAACAGATGCCGCCCAGGGGTTCTGAGATGGTCGAATAATGTCGAGATCAAGCATTTCCTTGAGTGGTAACTGCGGCACGTTCTTTAGATGAGACACGATAGGGTGACTGTCGGAGTGGTTGTACTGTATCGTCCGTAATAATATGAGAATCACAAGTTAAACTGTGCACGCACCTAGTTTCAGCGATGGCATCAATATAAGCGACCGTTGTTCCCTTATTGAGACACCGGTGTTCGTTGGTGAAATCGGTGAGAAGTAAGTCGACTTCGCCATCTTCGAGGATGACCACAGCCCGAGCGACAGCAATGCTGCGGTCGAGAAGCAAATTAAGGCGGTTTACTCTCGACGACACTTTCAACTTCCCTGAGGGTGTGCGCACCGACAGTCGCCATTACACTGGAGCGGGAAGGAACAGCCACGTGCTCGTCGAGAATGTGGAGTGGCGCCGGCGGAACACAGTTAACTTTGAGGGCATTCTCTGTCGAAAGCTGAACCGACTGAGATTGTAGGTCGATAATGGCGCCGTTTTCCGTTAGGAAGTTCACACCCAGTATAACGTCTCTGGAGCATTCCGCTAGCACAACAAACGTTGCCAGGAAGGTTCGCCCTTGAACTGTGACTCGCGCTGTGCACGTTCCTCTAAGTGTAATTAAATTTCCTCCAGCCGTACATATCTGTGGGCCGTCCCAAGCTGTCGTAACCTTCTTGAGTGCTGCGGTGAATGATTCACTGAGTATGGAATAATCGGCCTCAGTATACACCAAAGCGGTTACGGCGATGCCGTCAACTGAAAGGTCTAAATCGGCTGACGGTGACGTCTCGCTGCGGTGATGTCGAGGTGTCCGGTCTCGGCTACGGTGCGTCGAAGAGGTGCGGTGCCGTAGAGAAGCAGCCGGGCTACGCATTGTTAATTTAAACAGCGCTAACAGATAGACACAGGACAAGATAAAAGAAAGCCACAGTACAAGCGCTGACTCACAACTAAGCCTAAGCCTTTACTCCTAGGCCCAGATAAAAACAAAAATTAACAATGGATGTTTACCAACTCGCCCAACAGAGTATCTTGGTCGGGCTAAGCAGTTGGTCGGGTTGTCGGCTTGCCGTTCGCTTGGGCAGCTCGGTAATCGTCGTCATTGTCTCTGGGTTGTTCGGCGTCGGCGAAGTGCATGACGGTTCGCGTCGTTGAAGGGTCTTGCACTTTCCGTAATCTAGCAGCAACACCTCCAGAGGCTGCTGCGTCTAGTTTCCCCTACGAGGATTTCTAGACTGGTCCCGCGGCTCGGAGGAATCGTATACCATCGGGGCGAAGGTGATCGGTAGCGCCGGACTGAGTCCGGATCAGAAAGGTAGTCGGCAATCTCCCGTGGGCGCTCTCCCGGCTGCTGAGCACCGAAGGGGAACCCGCGAAGACCCACCTCTTTGTACGGGCAGCGACGCCAGACATGCCCAGATTGGCCACAATGGTAGTACAGCGGCCGGTAATCCACAGTTCGCCAGATGCTAGTTCGGCGGCGCCTGGGTCGCTGGAGGAAAGTCGACTATAAATGCCAATAAGATTTTTGCAAGCAAAAATGTGGTTTATGTAAACTTTACACATAAACAGAAGTTTTAATTGCACTGTAAAAAAAGTCAACAAAATAGAGTAAAACAAGTAGCACAAGAAAGGTGCAAGTGAACAAAAAAAAAAAACAATTTGCTGCGGCTCAACTTGCTTAAGCCCGGGGAAATGCGAAAGCAATTGTTCCTGCTTATACATAGACCAACCAGTTCAGCTAAACATTCAAGCTACGCCTAGTTGAGCCAAGCATAGCCAGGCGGTATTGATTTCGCAATTCCCCGGGCTTAACCAAGTTGAGCCACAGCAAACTTGGTCCAATGTTCGCGCTCCTTTTCGAGACGTTTCTCTCGTTCTGAAGTTTCTTGAGCGTGTCGCAACTGCTTAGTTTCATTTCAACATTCAGCATCTGGAAAGACTTGAGTCATCACTAGCGTTAAGTGCACTCATTAAACTGATTTCAGACTTCCTAGAGCTAGAACGCGTTCGGCGAGCTGCATCTTGTGCCCGGCATTTAGAAAGCCGTTGTTCCCGTTCTTCAGCAGTTGCCGCAGCCCTTGCCGTTGCCAGATGGGGAGGGGATTGACACCCGGAGGTGCCGTGCCCCAGAGTCACACATAACTCATCAGCCCATCATCATTCATTCAACGCCTCCGGAAAGGTCCCCCCAGGACCAAGTGGGGTCTGGGAGAGTTTTTTAGTTCGAGGTGAGGGTCCTACCCGGACAAGGGGGCCGCCGCGTGATGCCCTCACAGGAGTGAGTGGCATCTGACGCAAAGACGACCTGCAGCGCCATCGTGGCATCGAGCCAACGAGGCGGACCTTCATGACAACGCGAGTGTCACTAAGGACAACCAATCCCTGTGGTATAATCATAGTGACACAGAGAGTGTTCCACCCTTAACCGAGAAGATCACAGACGGCCCGCACCAAACCTTCGAGAACCTCTGCTCGCCAAGAAAGCGACGTTCCCGCTGCAGGCAGAACCAGACCTCTTTCCGTACCTTTGCAATTACTTCATGGAGGCCCGGAACTCTGCTGTTGTATGCGGCCGCGCAGCGTGCCAGCCATACTTGGTACGCGCACTCCACGAGCAAGAGGACGAACTGGTTAACGGCCACGCCTGGCAACGGATTCAGGTATTGCACGGTCTCGTACGGTATACCCGGAAGCTGGAAGAGGTTAGCTACACGACGGAGAAGCGCTTACGGAAGGAGACACTGCGAGAATATGTGCACAGTGTCCTCTCTACCACCACAAGTCGGACAAGTTGGTCGCAAGCTGGTCCGTGTAAACGCCGGAGCCTTAATGGGGAGGACTTCCCTGGCGAAGCGGTACATAAAGGACGCTCTGCTTGCTTCCAAAAAAACCGCTGTGATATACCGCCAGCTGGGCTTAACATTGGCAAGGTCGTAAAGACGGAGGTGAGGGGGGAGACTGGGAGTCAGAAGCCTAACTAGTTCCTTTAGGGGAACCGAAACTACATCAATGTCCGCCTCCGCCTTACGCAGACGCTCAAGGCATGGTAGCTCCCTGAGCATAAAAAGGGGAAGGAGAGCCCGATCGTGGCACGCAATGAGAATATGTGCTCTGTGCGAAAAGGCGGAGTCGAATACTCAGAAAAAACGAAGTCAGGCTTCGAGTTAGAGGCATGTCGGAGTTCAGTGCCACTTGGGTCCACCTGACGTGCAAGGCTGACGCTACGATGTCCAGGTCGGAGATGCCAAGGCCTCCCCTGTCCCTAGGCAGCTTCACCACAAGTCTTTTGACCTCGTTTCTTCCTGGCCTCGCATTGGCGAGCAGTCTTCTTCTTCTGCTTACTAGTCGATGGCATGGCCAAGCGCGGCGCGTGTCCACCGCCGTGTTCTCCGACGAGACGAGCTGGGGCCCCTTTTATCTGCACCTGGTATGACGTCACACCGACAGTAGCGCCACTGGTGAGCGGCGCGCTAAGCGCGGTGCGTGTGTACCGGCGTGTTCTCGGAGGAGCCGAGCTCGGGCTCCTTTTCTCTGCAGCTGGTATGATATCCCTTCGCTTAAGGTCAAACGTGTCCACCGCTGTGTTACGCGAAGGGCTTGAAAATGCACGTAGTATTGCTTTCGCAATAGTATATATATATATATATATATATATATATATATATATATATTGCCACGTGCCTCGCGCGACAGCCGTTTTTGGGGCCGACGACGACGAAGCGGTGGTTGGCACGAGCGGCGCGCTGGTGCTGGACTCTGTGACTCTGTGTTCGGAACGACAAGCCGACCTTATTCTCGGGTCCTCGGCTACGTGTGCTCTCACGGCTCCCTCTGAATATAGTCGTGACACTGGTGGAGGTGCCATCGATGATCCCTTCTCCTGCGGACGACCCTACGCGGCCGCCTCTCGTGACCACTCCTGTTCACCGTACCAGCCGACGGCTCCGAGGCTGGTCCCCCGAGGCCTTCCCTCTTGACGAAGAGACTCTGGCTGTGGCAACGACACCGCCCGCCCGTACCATGACTGTCCCTTCCACCCCTTCGTCCTGTCTCATCCTTCAGACCCCACGTACCCCTAAACCATTTCACGGTGAGCAGTTTGAAGACGCCGAGGACTGGCTGGCTCACTATGAAAGGGTCGCGACGTTTAACGGCTGGGACGACGCTGCGAAAATGCGGAACGTCTACTTCAGCCTTGAAGACGCTGCTCGGACATGGTTCGAGAACCGCGAGGCCACATTCTCTACGTGGCCGGCCTTCCGAAGTTAGCTCCTCGGTACGTACGCCAACAGTGACCGCCGAGAGAATGCCGAGCGTGCCCTGACCTCTCGAGTTCAGCGTCAGAACGAGGGGGTCGCAATGTACGTTGAAGACGTTATGCGCCTTTGCCATCGCGCCGACCCGTCTATGAGTGAGGAGAAGAAGGTTCGGCACCTGATGCACGGCGTCAAAGAACAGCTTTTTTCCGGCCTCGTGCGGAACCCGCCCACCACCGTCGCGGCGTTTCTGGCTGAAGCTGTGACCATGGAGAAACTGCTACAGCAGCGATGCAGCCAGTACGGTCGGCTGAATTCCATCTCCACACTACCGCCGTCTGACCGAACCGACTACAATCCCGGGGCAGATATGAGCTCCCTTCGCGACCTCATTCGCACCGTTGTTCGCGAGGAGCTCCAGAAAGTTCATGGATCATTTACTCCTGGCGTAGCTTCCCTGGCCAGCATCATCCGTGAGGAGGTCCAGAACGCACTCACGCCACCAACAAGTACAGTCGTTCCACCACCACCCCCGGGCCCCACCGAGCGGATGACGTATGCTGATGTCACATGCCGCCCAGCCCTGCTACCTACCCCTTCGCCTTACACGCAACCTCAGGTCGCTGTGCACGCTGCGGCACCGCTGCCCCTTCGGGCAGATCCGCGCCAGGCGTCCCGGAAAACTGATCTCTGGCGCGCTCCAGATAACCGCCCTCTCTGCTATCACTGTGGCGAGGCAGGTCACCTGTACCGGCAGTGCCCTTATCGTCAGATGGGCCTTAGGGGATCTTCCCCCGACAGCCCTCGTCCACGGCCTGGTCAGCGGCCTCAGGACATCGCCGAGTACGTCACCCGCCAGCGTACGTCACCCGCCAGTCTGCCACATTCTCCTCGTCGCGAGTCACGCTCGCCTTCGCCTCGTCGCTATTCACCCTCTGGGTCACGGTATACCACTGGACGCCATGGTTCCTCGAGCCCTCATCGGGAAAACTAGCTCCGGCGACCTTTGGGGGCGAGGCCGCCGCACACCGATTTGCTGTAAAGCTTCCACCGCCGCACCTTTTGATTCGCCCCGACGTCGAACGCCGAATTCCTATACAGTTTTCGCCGCACAGACCAGATCGCCCCGACGTCGTCCGCATCGCCGACCAGTTATCACCGCCGTGTCGCTTAAATCGCCCCGACGCAGACCACACAACTGCCGCCCAGCTTCCGTCGCCGCACCGCTTGCTTCACTCCGACCTGCCGTCGACATTGAATTGTCCCGACGCCGACCACCCAACCGCCGTCCAGCTTCCGCCACCACACCGCTCACTTCACTCCGAACCGACGTCGACAGGCCCTGGTCTTGGCCGGGTCTCCCTGGACATCCCTATTATCGTTGACACGAAGAAGGTCAGCGCTTTAGTTGATACGGGAGCCGATTATTCTATCCTTAGCGGGCGGCTTACAAGGACACTGAAAAAGGTGATGACGCCATGGAACGGACCAGACATACGTACGGCAGGCGGACATGTGGTTGCACCACTGGGTATGTGTATAGCCCGGGTTACGGTGCGAGGCTGCACATTTGTTGCGACTTTTCTCGTTCTACGCGAATGCTCTCGTGATGTTATTCTTGGCATCGACTTCCTTCGTGAGCACGGTGCCACTATAGATCTACCGAACCGCTTGGTGACGTTTTCCGCCAAACTGGCCACTGAAAGGCATGAGTACCGCGGGTCCCACTCCACGCTGCGAGTCGCCGATGATAGCCTCACAGTGCCGCCACGCGCCAGCATCCTCGCCAGAGTTACTTGTGACGAGCCACATCACGGCCTCCGGGTTGTTGAGCCTAATGTCTCCCTCTCACTCGCCTTGGGAGTTTCTGTGGCAAGAGGTCTTTGTTTCCTTCGTGGAAGAGAGACGGAGGTACTTGTCACCAATTTCTCCAATGAACATCGACATCTGTTCCGTGGCACTGTCATTGCTTACGTCGACCATCTGCACGAAGTCGCCGAATGTTTTGCTTCAGAGGAAGCTGCGCCTAGCACAGAACCGGATGATGCCGTACACGCTGTCGACATCAATTCTAGCCTTTCCTCCGTTGAAAAGAGGCAACTCCGAGATCTATTGCTGGAGTTTCGTGTGTGCTTCACGTCTTCATCTACAGTGCAGCAAACGTCGGTCATTAAACAACGGATTATCACGCATGAAGGCACACGACCCATCCATCAGCAGCCCTATCGTGTGTCGCCTCGGGAGAGAGACGCTATCCAACAGCAAGTCAAGGAGATGCTCGCCGATGGCGTCATTCAACCTTCAAGCAGCCCATGGTCGTCGCCTGTAGTCCTCGTTAAAAAGAAAGACGGAACACTTCGTTTCTGCGTTGACTATCGGAAACTTAACAGTATGACAAAGAAAGACGTCTATCCGTTGCCACGGATTGATGACTCTCTCGACCGACTTCGCCGAGCCAAGTACTTCTCCACCATTGACCTCAGGAGTGGTTATTGGCAAATTGAAGTTGATGAGAGGGACCGTGAACAAACTGCCTTCGTAACACCAGATGGGCTCTATGAATTCCGCGTCCTCCCGTTCGGACTCTGCTGTGCTCCTGCCACCTTCCAGCGGATGATGAACACTGTGCTCACAGGTCTTAAGTGGCAGACGTGCCTTGTTTATCTCGACGACGTGATAATTTTTTCACCGACGTTCACGGAACACCTGCGCCGCCTGAGAACTGTTCTCGAAGCTGTCCGGTCTGCCAACCTTTCTCTCAAGCCTCAAAAGTGCCACTTCGGGTTCACCGAATTGAAGTTTCTTGGGCACATCGTGAGTGCTGATGGCATCCGAGCTGACCCTGAGAAACTTGCTGCCGTTGCTGCCTTTCCCGTCCCCGTCCACAAAAAAGCAGTCCGACAGTTTTTGGGGCTGTGCTCCTATTATCGTCGCTTTATCAAAAACTTTGCACAGATGGCCAGCCCTCTGACTCTCCTGACTCGAGATGACGCATCATTTTCCTGGGGCGCCGAGCAGCAGATGGCTTTCGACGAGTTACGACGCCGGCTCCAGTCACCCCCGATCCTGGCACATTTCGATGATGATGCCGACACAGAATTACACACGGATGCGAGCAACGTCGGCCTTGGTGCCGTTCTAGTTCAGCACCAAGACGGGGTCGAGAAAGTAATTGCCTACACCAGCCGTGCACTTTCCCGTGCTGAGTGTAACTATTCCACCACTGAAAAAGAATGTTTGGCGGTAGTATGGGCCGCTGCCAAGTTCCGCCCGTACCTATATGGCCGACCGTTTCGCGTCATCACAGACCATCACTCGTTGTGTTGGCTGAAAAACTTAAAGGATCCTTGTGGCCGCTTAGCACGTTGGGCATTGCGCCTACAGGAGTTCGATTTTGATGTTATTTATAAGTCTGGTCGGAAGTACACCGATGCTGATAGCCTGTCCCGCGCGCCCGTCTTCCCTCCTTCGTCAGATGCCACCGACGACGATAGCTTCCTCGGAGCAGTCACTACGTCCGATCTCGCCTCCAAACAGCGTGCCGACGGCGAGCTGCGACTGATTATTGACCATCTTGAAGGTGGGCATCCTACAATACCCCGGTACCTTGCTCGGGGGTTGTCGTCGTATTGCCTCCGCATTGGGGTGCTTTATAAGAAGAATTCTATGTCTAGTGCGAAAACATACCTGCTAGTCATACCAGCTGATCTAAGGCACGAAATCCTCCTGGCCTGCCACAACGAACCAACTTCAGGGCATCTTGGCTTTGCACGCACCCTAAACCGAGTCCGGCAGAACTACTACTGGCCACATCTTTCTCCGAGCGTTAGACGTTACGTACAGACTTGTCGACAGTGCCAGCGGCGAAAAAAACTCACGCTCAAGCCATCCGGAATGTTACAATCTATTGAACCACCCCTCACACCCTTCGAGAAAGTGGGCATGGACCTTTTAGGCCCATTTCCTTTATCCTCGAACGGACACAAGTGGATCGTAGTCGCCACAGACTACTTAACACGCTACGCTGAAACGAAGGCCCTTGCCCGAGGTACCGCCGGCGAAGTTGCTCGATTCTTTATGAGCGACATTGTGCTCAGACACGGTGCACCGTCGACCATCATTACTGACCGCGGAAAGGCGTTTACAGCTCGGCTACTGCGGGACACCTTAACTCTCAGCCACACCGAGCATCGCACAACAACAGCGTATCACCCTCAGACAAATGGATTAACGGAACGACTAAACAAAACTTTGGCGGACATGATTTCAATGTACATCGACGTTGAGCATAAAATGTGGGACGAGATCCTGCCGTATGTCACCTTCGCCTACAATACGGCGCCGCAGGAAACCACGAAGTTTACGCCGTTCCGTCTCGTATATGGCAGAGAGGCGCGCACGATGCTGGACGCGATGCTCCCGTGCGGGGAAGAAGCGGTCGAACCCGACGCCGCCCATTTCGCAGAACAGGCCGAGCAAGCCCGTCAGCTGGCCCGCTTGCACATCAAGGAGCAGCATGCCACCGACGCTCGACACTATAACCTTCGGCACAGGGAGGCCCATACGAACCAGGGGACCAAGTGTGGGTGTGGACCCCCGTGCGCCACAAAGGCTTGAGCGAGAAACTACTCCACCGCTATTTCGGACCCTATAAAGTCCTGCGCCGCTTAAACAACGTCAATTACGAAGTCATTCCAGATGGAACTCTGACCGTCAGTGTTCGACGCCAGCGGCCTGAAATTGTGCATGTGGTGCGCTTAAAGCCGTACTTTTCGCGTGACTGAGCGTTCCCTGCAAGTGAAACCTTGCGTTATTGTACAGTTCACCTCACGCCTAACTTTTTTTCTCCTCTAACCTTGTCATCGGGACGATGTTTTCTTTCACGGGGGGGAATATTGCCACGTGCCTAGCGGCGCGCGACAGCCGTTTTTGGGGCCGACGACGACGAAGCGGTGGTTGGCACGAGCGGCGCGCTGGTGCTGGACTCTGTGACTCTGTGTTCGGAACGACAAGCCGACCTTATTCTCGGGTCCTCGGCTACGTGTACTCTCACGGCTTCCTCTGACTTCAGTCGTGACAATATATATATATATATATATATATATATATATATATATATATATATATATATATATATGTTACAAGAACAAGGTTGGTCTCCTTGGCAGGTGAAAAGTATACACGGGCTTTATTCCGGTCCATCTCACCAGTTCGCGCCGTGGGGCGCTGAGAATTGTCGATGCCCGCGCGATCATTTTAAAAATTGGGAAATATTAGACACCCTAAGTTTAAAAAGAAAATAAGCGGTAGCGATTCCGAAATAAAACCATTGAATAAATTGAGGTAAACGATTGACAGCAGGGGCTTACTCAAGGCAAAAGAAAAAAAAGCCCGAAACAGTATGTGGCGAAACACGGTTGACTGCTGCCATCTTAAACAAAATCTTTAAACCTTCTTAAATCACAAATATCTCTAGCGTCAATCAAGTAGTCCCCGAAGAAGAAACTACCCAAATAAAGAGAGTATGCAAGCTTGTCTAGCTGTAACATATATTTAGAATGAGTCAGGAGGAAGGGCAGTATATTTCAATGAATTTCAGTAGTATCGGAGTCTTCGCCGTTCTGCCGATTGGTCGACACGCAGCACCGCTCAGCACATACCAATGCACAGGACCAACACTCTGAACAGGACACTAGCGCAGGTCAAAAGGTTATGAATCCAAAAAAATGGGTGAGTGTTCAGTTGCCTGCGCATGGGGCGGCCTCCATGCTCTCCCTCTTTTGTCGCGGCGAGAGCTACAACCGGCTCATGTAGCTTTCGCGAACGAGAGGCGTGCCGATGCCTGGAGGACGGCACGGCCATAATATTCACTACGACGGCAAGTGGTCAAGGCGTCCAGAGAAGAAGCAATACCTGTGTCCGTAGTTTAACCGTCACTGCAGTGGAGATCACGTGAAACACCAGATCAAAGTCTCTACAAGAGCTTCCAGAAATGGTCCTTTTATTCAGTCCAGACCTCTAGTTTTCGGGCTGGAGCTCGAATCTCTAGTGCAGAGTGCCTTCCTGACAAAAGCCAAGACGTCAAGTACCGATCAGGATCGGAACGTTGGAGTGGTGGACCATTCTCCTTATGAATACGAGCGTTGACAACCTCGTTACCGACAACAACGACCTCAAGGGCATCATGATACTATTCATGGCACTGAACCCATGTTTACAGTCGGCAGTTGAGGCTGGAATGCAGTTGACAGCCGTCACGAGCTCTAGAAGTTTGTCAGGAATAGTTTTTCCACCATTTTCAATGTACTCCCTGAAGCCATGCTGGGCATTCTTCTAATTTATAGAAAATCTTTCGGCTAAGTGAGATATTTCATCCTCGCCGTAAAGGAGGTCGAGCTCAACGGGCCAGGTCGAAGCATCCAACATCCCTTGAATAAATTCCTTGTAAGCTGCCACATGCTGGTCATTGTTGCAGGTGTTTCGGGTAGAATACGTGGTCAAAAGTCGTGTTCTTAAGTTATCAGCCAAGCTCTGGTAGAACTGCGCAGTGTTAATCGCGCGGTCGCATTTTCTACCAGAGAGGAGTTGCATGCCTTTGAAGCACTTCGTTTTTTCTGATTCACTTACTTGCAACGACATCTTTCCTGGTTGCAGCTTTCTGGCTTCAAAAAACTGCAATTTGTCTTGGTATTAAGTTGTGTGCGTCGGGTAAGTTAATCACTTTCCTCTGAAAGTTCAAAGAAAGCTCGGAAAGTTCGGCCAAGCTATCGTGAAGAAGTGCCAAATTTTGGACGAACTCTACCGAAGACAGCCGTTCGGCCAGTCCTCAGTACTGCACTCTCTCTTTGGCATCTCGTGTTTTCTCTTCAGAATACTTCAAGAAGTGGTGGTACAAAGCAGGAAACGACATCATCACTGCCTTCACGGACTTGAAACTTGAAGCCACCCACCTGATATCCACAACCCTCCACATGAAAGAGAGGGATGAGTCACATTCCTTGGCACAATTCTCCAACTCCCTTAGGTTTTTTTGAGAACTGCTGTACAAACAATACAGCTTATCCATGAAGACCTTGATGTGGTTTATACCTTCGACGTCGCAAACTGTGTCCCCAACAGCAAACTCCCGTCGGTGCGCCGAACAGTGCCATGTGATGATGTTAGGAAATGTATCCTCCAGAAGCTTCGCCACGCCCGAACGCTTGCATCACCGACACCCCGTCACAAGCAAACGCTATGAGCTTGGTCTTTAACACGTCCACGCTTAAGCCGTGTGGTTGGAGGCACGTCAGCAGAGCATCCTTCATCCCAGCGGCCGTTCCATCTGCTACCTCCACAAGGTCGAGAAAAACAGTTTTCGGCTGCGCATTACGGAGGTCCGAACGCAAGTACACGATCAGAGTTGAATTCTTGCTGATGGTGGTACTTTCGTCAGTCAGGACGGAGAGCTTTCCGCTTCCTTCTATCAGCGCTTTGCGGAGGTTCTTTCTCATTTCCTTTCCAATGTGGTCGACGATGCTTGCACAAGATACATTAGTTTGCCGAATTCTGCCTAGGTCCAGGCCGTTGGCAGTTTGCACATAGGTTTCATCGCTGACATCATTGAAAAAAGGGCAATTTTTAGCTTGTTTGTAAGCGATCCGAAAAATCTTAGTGACTTCATGTGCTCGTTCAGCTGCTCCAAGAAGGCCCCTTCGAGCTTTCTTTTCTTGGCTGTTCTCTGGAACTCAAGCGCTTTGAGGTGCTCGTCTGAGTTCCTGTCCTGGCAGAAGTTCTTCCGTGGAGTTTTCTGCTGCTTTTCTTTGCTGTTCCCGCATGCCTTGACTTCCCCGTCTGTCCATTCGCTGACAATTCGAACGAGGCTGCCCGAAAATTAAACCTTTGCATGACAGGCATTTCAACTTTCCATCCACGAAGCTGAGCAACCTGTTTTCTTTCTTGAAGAACTTTCTTGTTCTACGCTCCAGCATTTAGGCATGATCGAAGCACTATCGACACTAACTTCACCATCACTCGCTATTTCAGAAGACTGAGAGGCAACCTTGTTAACTGCAGTTGTAGGGGTTCGATTGTTGTCTTGAATGCAATAGTTCACAGAAACTGTCTTCGGCACAGGATTAAAAAAACTCGTTAACTATTTGTTGAACTTTTCAGCCATTTTAGAAGTTTGGCATGACTACAAGGATAGACTCACAGTCGGCAAGCACTTCACAACAACAGCAATCCAAGAACGAAATAGCTAAGTACACAGCCTACACAGAAAGTTGTCTCCAGTGTTGAGCTCGGTGGGATGTAGAACGTTCAGAGCAGCTGGGACTGTAACCACAGCTGCGAAAGCTCTCTACTAGGGACAGAAACGCGGCGAAAGCGAAATCAGGAGACGACCCCTGTTTCCTTGCGGTTGCATCCCTCCGAACGGGGGCGGTAGAAATTGGCCGTGCGCGTGGTGTGTGTGTGTGTGTGTGTGTGTGTGTGTGTGTGTGTGTGTGTGTGTGTGTGTGTGTGTGTGTGTGTGTGTGTGTGAGAGAGAGAGAGAGAGAGAGAGAGAGAGAGAGAGAGAGAGAGAGAGAGAGAGAGAGAGAGAGAGAGAGAGAGAGAGAGAGGCCTTTAGCGCCCACAGCCGGGTTAGGCCATCGCTGCGGAAGCGAAGACTTCCCAGACATTCTGGCTAGCACGGGTGTTGTGAGCAAGCGTCGTAGGGGCTGCGATAAAGACACTTGATCCCGCAGGTGGGGGAGATAGGCGCAGCAACCAACCCAAGTTTCAAAAAGCTCACGCTGCCTGAGGGCCTTGCGAATACGAAGAAGGCAGAAAAGGAGAGAGAGAGAGGAAGTCACAGAGAGGAGGACTCTGTCAAGCAGTGAGGGTGGTAGTGACGTGAGGGACGCCGAAAGAACGGTCGCTTGTCCAGAAAAAGTCGTCCGTCCAATTAGTGTACACTTTCTTCTGTAACAGACGGCGGTGGACGAGGACCCTGCCGGATACCTGCACAGCTCAGAGCCATTCTCCTGCATGTGCCCATGTCTTGCAGCCGGCGCCCAAGTGCCCAAGGGCAGATCAGATACGATCAGCGATAGTATTGGCCTCGAGATCGACCAGAGTCGCCACCTAGCGGCATAGCGGCGAAACCTACCCAGTGTGGATGCGTGTTCGCGTCGCGTGCCAGCGCGCAGTGATTTACGTACGAGCCTGCGGCGTGTACAAGAGGGTTTTTTGTTTGTTTCGTGGTTCCTGTGCGCTTTTGCTTGCCTATCTGCCTCTTGAAAAAGAAATATGAACAGGCTATTTATTACGCCACGCTTCGTTAAAAAAATATACTTGTCTATATCGAGTATGTCACGTTGGAAAGGACATCATCAGTCGCGGTCTTCGGCGCCTGAAATTATTTGACAAGCGGTGTCTCAAACGTAGCGCTGCTATCGTTAGGCACCGTGTCCCAGCAAAACAGGTTGCTGCCGTCAATATAACTTCATGCAAACGCTCAAAAACCTCATATACCCGTTTGTGTTTGGAATACGGCATCTACTGAAACGTGCGTTTTTTCATAGCAAAATCCAGTTTCAACAAATCACTCTGGGCCTTCTGCATCCACTATAGAGAGAAGGCACCAGACTGCATTACTATCTCTTAACTTCGCAAACTTCCGGTAGGATATATTCAGCTACTCATCGAAGCCATAAACGGAACTTGGATGATTCACACATTTCCAAGCACCAGAAGCGAATCGCTTACTGTACCGATTCCTTAGTCGGGAGGGCCACACAATGAGCTAAGGTATTTGCGGCCAGTATCTCTCACCAACAACATGTGGAAGGTTCTGGAACATACTGTCCTAAAGCACCAAGCATGGCTTCCGAAAAAAAAAAAAAAAAACGCGTATTCCATCCTTACTAAAGAGTATTCCGCTGGGAGTTATAAGTACTCCATGTTCTTGACGTGACATGAGTGCATGTCAAGAACCTGCAGCATCAGGTTCTTGACATGCACGTGTCAGTGTAACCGAGCCGTGGTTGCTCTAGGCGTACGCAATACATACGACTGTTTCACATGCAGCCATTATAGCGAGCGCCAGGTTAGCAGGAGCACGCGTGGCAACCTATTTACGTTCATTAAGAACTTTCTCGCCTATCGAACGCACAAAGTTTAAGTGCGTGACCACGTTAGCAATTCAATGACGCAGAAATCTAAGGCCGCAAGCCGCAGGTAGAGGTTTCTTCGCCCCTTAATTCATTCTGTAATGGCCATACTTCCACTGCTCCTTGCTGCCATTTTGTCCCTGCGTTATGTCTTGTATGCAGACGACATCTCCATTTGGGAACGACAGGATCAATGCGCGAACAAGAAGCGACTCTCCAAGGAAGCCTATATATCAGAAGAGATTTTTAATCACATTGGGCATTGCACACATTGTCAGAGAAGCCTGAATACGTTGAAATCATTAATTGCTCACGAAGGCAATCGGAAGCCGCCAAAGGATTATGTAAACTACAAATGTCCGGCCAACTTATTCTAAGCCATTCGACCGCACGAGTTCTGGAGGCGTATCTTGACCAGGACTGAAGAGGCGTAACATAGGTGAGTAAAGTGAGGTCTTAATTGAAGCCACTCCTACGCCTTTTTAGCAGAGTGACCCGTCTTGGGGGAGGTACAAAGGAGAGGGAGACCCTCTTGCTAATTACATACTCTCTCAGTGCCCGCATTATGTATGGATATGATTTGCTTATTATCACAAGAATGTTGCAAGCTTTCTTGCCCGGAGTCTAGGCGTGCTGTTGGCCCCATCCAGTTTTCAGGCTGTCTCAGGAGATAGTTTGTTGTGTTCTCTTTCAAATTTGCCAAGTGTCGAATGCGATACCTATTTTAAATTTGTATTTCAATGTTTAACCGGAATCGCTACAACTCAAAGATAGGGATTACACCGACTTCAAGAAAAGGAACGTTGCTGGGTGGCCTATAATTAACAGTAAACACAAAGCGAAGAACCCAACGAAAAATTATTTCGGAGAATTGGCCATCTCGATTGGTAGCGGGGAGCGAGACAATGCATTGACATCCTGATCCTTGCGGCTCGACCGCTAGACGACGCGAATTTCATCAGACAAAGCATTCATGGGGCCAGATGGCCGGTTTGTTAAGAGGCTCGGGTACTGAACCCGAGCACCCGGAGTTCAAACCCGACCGCTACTGCCGCGATTTCATAGAGGCGAAACGCAACGACGTCCATGTGCTGTTTGATGTCAGTGCACGTCAAAGATCCCTATGTGGTCGAAATTATTCGGTAGGCCTCCACTAGGGTACCTCTTTCTTCTTCCACTCCCACAGTCCTGCCTTCCCTTACGGTGCGATCGGATGTCCCCGAGAAGTATAGTGCTCATTTCCTTCCCTATGAATAAAACTACATTTTGTTTCTTTGCCAGGCGGCCGGGAGGTTCTTTTAATGCAGAATGTCAGCGAATGGCGTGATGATCCTAACGGCACCGAAAAGACAGGAACTATAAAGATCAGTACAAAGGGCGTTTCTTTTGGGTGGGGGGAGGAATGGCGGATATACACTGCTTTTTCCTAAAGGTCTGACTGCTCAAGCTGTTTGGTCAAAATGAAGCGAGATCTGAAGGCCCAGTAAAATACAAAACGAGTGCATTATGTGGGAAAGTTGAAAGGAAACGAAGCGAACGTTGCCAAATAGTCGTTGTGCTGCGGCCGCTTTGAAGAAAAGGTTCGCGGCAGGCGTCACGGTGCTTGGTTCACGGAGTGATACAACGCGCCTAGTGCTTTCAGTTTTTTGAGACCTGTCTGCTTTTTTAAGTGCTCTTGCGACAAAAATGGCAGGCCATTGAAGCTAGTTCTTGGTATATTGTACGGGAAAATACAGGACAGCAAAGAAGTTATATATCAGTCGGGTTTCCTGTTATGCGCTAAATATACGTATGTACTGCGGCACGCCGTGCTGAAGTATACTGTCTCCTAACGACGATTTCATTCTGTGCTTCTCCACAAAGAATAAATGACAGGACCATTCCAACCATGCGTTTAAGTTGCTACACAGCTTTGCACACAGCGTTTTTCAGTATCTACTTGTACACTGTGAACGAGGGGCTGCAAGAACTTAATCTCTTTATTGCCGATGAACAAAAGTTCAGACAACAATAAAACCCGTCAGTCTAACTTTGGCTGACATGAAAATTAAAATTGCTTCATGCGCATCAGTTCATCAAAAGCGCTTATCCAGATAAGCGGCTCAAGGTGTGCCAGGTAGATTTCCCGCATGTAAGCCACACTTTGAACAAAGTTTTTACGAACGGAATGAACATGAACATCTGCATGGCGCACTGTCCTTCTGGTCAGCCAGATACTGTGGAGGATCAGGAGCATAAACATGTCTAAGGGCACATCACCATGGATCTCGAAAGAGAGAAACCTGATTCCGTGTGACGTTACGGGCAACTGTTTCTTTAGAGTTCGCTGTAAAATGTCCCAGTGGAATACTCCATCCCAACAGTCTATAGTGCATGTTCGATGGTTTCTAGTTTTATTTACAGAATAAGCAATTAGTGCTCCAGGGTACAAATACGTCTTTCTGATGTAGCCATACTTTTACTGGAAGTGTATTCGTATGCAACTTAAAGAAAAGGGATCTAACACCAGCTATTACTGGCATTCTCTTAACTCTCTTTAACACATCTTTCCCTGGGCCTTCGCAGCAAACAGACTTGTACAATGTGTTGGTAGCAGTATATCTACTAAATCTGAGTACAATTTTGTCTTCACAGAGCATAAGTAATTCATGGCGAACTGCGCGTGCAACGTGCGGAAAGAAACAACAACTTCGTGAAAGTAGCCAGTCACTCGGCCGCACGTCAAATCACAGTAATGATAATAAATTCAGTAAGCACTTTCGGCAGTCGCATTACTGTACGAAAAAAAAAAAAACAACATCACTTTGGTTACGCAGGAAAAAGAACCTCTCCCAGGAGCAGACCCGCTCGATTTCGGGCGCTTTCAATCGTTTTCTTTTTAAAATGATAGCATTAATGGCCCCGTGTCGCAGAAAAGCCGGTGCCGGCGGCGTGGTTGTAACGCCAAAATCAGAAGAAAGTAAAGAAACAATAAAAGTTTTATGGAAACCTGCGGAGGCGAAGCTTCGTAGTGCGAGGCGAGCACGCAACCACTCCGCTGTAGAACCGCTTTTTTTTTTTTTTTTTACATGATATTTATTACACTGAAACAATGCCCTATGCACATGGACTATGCATAAATGATTTAGAAAAGAGCATCAAATCAACACGATACGCAATAGGATACACCAAGTCAAAACTCTAAATAAGAGGCAATGTAGAGCATCTCACTAAGAGTGTGATGTCCCTATTATGGAGTTCTTTTCGGGGTGGAGAGCAGGAATCACCCACGAAATAGGGCCAGTAACCGATTTAATCAGAGCTGGATGCCCCCGCTCACCCTGCGGTCTTGAGGCTGCGTCTGGACGCCATTGCGGTGATCCGGTGATTGAGGTTGAAGATGATGACCATAGCCCCAGGCCGCGTTGATGATGACGGTTTATACGGCCAGCTCAATATACGCGTCGGCAGGACTTGCGAGCCGTCTTCGAATTTTCAAACAGTCGTCCCTCGGGAGGCGAGGCTGGGTCGCACGTTTTTTGAGCGTCTCTCATTCCTGTCTGCCCCACCGTCTTTCTGCCGCTTTCCTTGTCACCGGGGTCCTTTCTTCCCGTTTTCGGAACCCTCGCCATCCTCGCAACAGCGCCCGTGTAGCCGTCATTAGCACGTCGTCCCAGCATTCCAGCGTGCCGTTCAGCGACCATTCTTAGCATCCAGTTTTCGGACAAAAGGCATCATGAGCAGGCAAAATTGTGGAGAGGTCGGTGGCTGTGAGGGAAAGCAACCAGCTTTCACGGTACATGCGAACAAACTGAAGCGCTACGAAGAAAGGGTCCCTCACCATATTGTGGAAAAATTAGGCCATACAATAAAACTAAACACAAGACTACAAGAATAAACCTTAGGCAACTGAACAGTGTTCAGAAAAGGGTATCATACTACGTTTTGTACATGGATGAAACTTGACTAGCAGGCTCACAGCGTTAACAGTTAAGGCACAGGATTGTACATTTCCCACACATTGGGACGCAGTCAGCTCACGGTCTGGCTCTGCTGGCAGTTCGGTATTTTCATCGCTGTTCTCTTCCAATGCCTGCGACCCTGCGGCCTATGAATCACCCACGTCACTCTCGGCAGTGCAGCTGGGTTGAATATTACCGTCTTCAGAATTTTGCAGCGGTAAATGTTGACCATGTGTCAGAATGCCGTGAGTGATTACGGGATCTATAGAGCTGGTTGCCGCAGGTATAGATTAAGTCATTACAGTAATCGCCACTGTTCTGAGCCGGTGCGCTCTGTGTGCAAGCTTCGATTCTGTCCTGTTCTGAATCACTTTGAGGGGCCCTGTCTTGGTAGCGCTTCTGGCTGTCTGTTCGCATGCACGTTGACAGTTGGATGCCTTCCCTCACAGCTCCGAACACGAAATGTTACGGGGCCTAGTTTTTACACGATGCGCCAGGGGCCCTTTCATTTTGGCGCTAGCTTATGTGACGGCCCCCTTTCACTCGACTGGCATTGAAATGAACCCAAACGCTGAAGATCCGGTCATGGCGCGTGGGTCGAGTGTATCGTTTAGCCATTTGATCCCTATGTTTGATGGTACCGGGCCTCTTTGCAAATTTCTGAATACCGCAGAGAAAGTTGTCAGCATCGCTTCTTGCGCCGATAGTCATGTGCTGTGTAGCTGTAAGTGTAAGATGGCAGGCGCTGCCAAAGAGCTTGTGTGGCATGATGCAACGGCCAGGGAGGCGACACCATTTTACAAGTTCAAAGAGGTCATGATCGCTAGGTTTAACACGGAATCGTTGACATTGCGCAGCCAGCGATTTATGGTTGCCCGATAGATGCCTAGCGAAGATGTCCGATTCTTCGCAAAGCGAGTACAAAAGGCGACATGAGCAGGCAAAATTGTGGAGAGGTCGGCGGCTTCCGGCTCACCGCCCAACCCGGATCCCAAATTCTGGCACATGCAATTAGCCAACGTTTCGACAAGTGGATTTGTCTTCGTCTGGGCCAGACGAAGACAAGTCCACTTGTCGAAACATTAGCTCGACTTGCAAACTCCTCTACCCTTGTTCAGTGCTCTTTCATACCGTGTAGCCATCTTATTCCTCTCGTTCTACCTGGATCACTCAATCTCAACCGATACAGGCCAAGAATTTTAAAATGAACACAAACTTGCCATTTCCTGTGCTGCTTTATTTCATCGGCAGCATCAGTTTGTGCAGCGTAATAATTACTTTGTACTGAAGGGACGTCTTGACAAATTGCTACAAAGAAAAAGAGCAATCCTCAATTCATGGCTGCATTCATATGATGCTCTGAACTACGGTTCAGAGGTATAAAGTGAAATAATAATGGTTTCGTTTGTGGAGGCATATACGAAATACTATAAGTACTACTACATGTGCCATATGCTGTGTATTATTCATAATTTGCTACAGAGCTGAATAGCTTTACAATATTTGTACTGTCTCACTGAAACAGCAAATATATTTTCTGTAATGCATGGCCTTATTTCACAAGACAGAAGGGAACCTGGGACCTCTCGGATTACAGTTCATTAGCATCTTGTTTTTCCATCAATGCACCTAATTACTGCAGAATAAAGGCCTCTCTCAATGTCCTGCTAACAACTAACCCTGTACTATGCTGGCTGCAACCATTGCACTGAAAAACTATAATCTCAGCTGCACATCCTGCTATGCTTATTTCCCTTGAGACTTCCTCCTTAGTTTAGCACAGTTAAAATCACCAGAGAAATATTCCTCAGGGTACAGTAATGTATCTTAGCCTACAAAACATACAAGAATTGGCCCAATAAATAAACATTACTTTCATGCAAACTCAGTACCACCAAAAAAGTACTATAGCGGTGAAGCATCTTGCATGACAGAGACAGTCCACTGCAAGGGGAGCAACTTCTAAAAGTGCAGCCGCATGGAAGTATGCAAACTGAACAATTATGCAATAAATAATTAGGCGTTTCAACCGAAGACAAGCTAATTAAAATCGCACTCATAAAAAGACCAGTTTAACACAAGAAAGCATTGTTACAGCAAAACACACGCATGAAGGCAGCAGAATTGCAAGATGCTTCTGTGACAATTTCTATGCGTTAGCAGACATTACATTCAAGACTCAGTAAGGCTTCATAAACAAGCGAAATAACACATCAAGAATACAAACCTTTTGCGTGCAGAGCAAGGTATCGCTCGTTTAAATAGTTAAATTAGTTAAATTGGTTCACAGGAAGGGAAAGGCGCAGTAACTGTCACACTTGCTCTGTGGACACCCGAACCGCGCCGTAGGGAAGGGAGGAAGGTGGGAATGAAAGTGGAAAGAGAGAAAGAGGAGCCGTAGTGGAGGGCTACGGAGTAATTTCGACCACCTGGGGATCTTTAACGTGCGCTGACATCGCACAGCACACGACGCCTCTTCGTTTCGCCTCCATCGAAACGCAGCCGCCGCGGTCGGGTTCGAACCCGGGAACTCCGGCACAGTAGTCGGGCGTCTTACCACTGCACCACCCCGGCGGGGCTATCGCTCGTTTACACAGAAAATATCACAATTCACTATACAGAAAATCTCTTCTACTTCGCACAGGTCAGTATGCTCTTAATCTAAACCCTGAAGGTAAAACTGTATGTGAAATATTGTCATAGTCTAAATTATAAAACAGTGAGCCTTGAAAGCTCATGTTATCATGTGTCTCCTTTCAAAGGATGCATTAATCATGAAAGAAATATTCTTTACGGAAGTTTTCCTTTCACATATCATTCAAGCAGGCACTGAATACATGAGCTGAAACAAACAACTTTAACAATGCAGACAGAGGTTATTTACACACAAAATTTTAATTGCCAGCTTCAATTTGCTCAAGCTTGTAGTTAGCTGCCAGCAACAGCAGGTTTTGCAGTTTGTATGCACCCATATTAAACCTCGCCTGTATCTTCTGCACAATGATCTGCTTTTGCCACACGAGGGTAGCTGCTGCTGAGTGGTGGTGGGGCTGGTGATGTGTCGTTCTTCTTCATTTTTGACTCAGGATTTCCAGCCTCAGATACTACATAGGTCATCAGTTTCTGCACATAGCCTGTGTAAGCACACAAAATATCTGTAACTCATGTGAAAGCAAAACACTTGTAAGAGCTTACCAAATGTGGGCTGTTCTTTCACAGGACAAGCTGTTGGTGAACCTCCCTTTGCTTTTGGATGCCATCGGGGCTTTTGGACATGCCATCGGGACACACCATCTCTTGTGCATGCCGATTTCCTTTCTAGTTCTCGTTATAATGTAACGCTGCAAGTTGAGTCCTGGGTGGGCACATGTCAACAAAGAATGAACCAGGAAACAAAGAAATGCACTTTACCCAAAGAAATATCTCTTTGCAGTGCAAATGTGAGTGACCTGGATAAAAACTACATACCTTGCTGTGTGATCAGCCAAGCTGCAAATACAGAAAAAGGTCATGACCTTCAGTTGAACTATAACCGATGTGTACCTTGTAGCCGAAAAATAAAGTTGACAAAATGTGTAATGAGAACAGATCCATAGCCAAGACTTTTGAGGGATGATTCACTATCAGTAGCACTGTACAGTACAACTGTCGATGCGTTTATGGTAGCTACATGACGATAGATATAGGCCAATGATTTTTCATCAAGTGCTAACCTTGAAATGCCATCATATTCATGCAATGTAATAAACTTACAGGGTGATGCTTTCTTATTCAAGCAAAAGACTGCAGGAAAGGCGAATTCTCTCGCAGATAATGTGCAGTAAGCTGTTTGCTGCTAAATGTATGAGCTAGATATTTCATTCGCTTGGATTCAATCAGGCAGAAAATGATAAGAACACTCAGTGCGGGGAAGTTACCTTGCTTTCATCCCAGGCTTAGAATACCGGCAGGATATTGGAGCAAAATGCAGCACCACAGCGTGAAATGATTCAAATCCATATGTTTGAAAGCGATAAGCTCTGAAATAGTCTGTCTCCCGAAAGTGGTCTGAGCAAACAATGCTGCTACTCGACGGCTTGAAGTTTTTTCGCTTGACAGCTGTCACCCACTGGGCTGAAAGCTTCTTCTATCGAGGGGACCGATGATGCACAACGTCATCGCAGCCGCTCTTGTTTGCGCAGCCGTAAGCCGCACAGAAAGACGGCATGATGCTCGATACATCCAGTAGAATGCATCTGCGGTTTCTGTGCGCAGTACGGGATTAATTTTGTAGACATGAGTGCAGGAACGAACACCGATACCCGGCTGTGTGGCAGCGAAACCAGCAAACCTATTCAGCGGAAGCGGACGGCGTGCTCCGCATATCGAAGATGACGTAGTTACTGCTTCGCTTCTTTCTCTTCTTTCTCCGTTCACCGGCCTAGCGCGCAGGGGGGGAGCGACGGCCGATATTAAATCGCGCATTTCGTCTTTATTATGGACAGAGTTCAGAACAAAATTGACACGCAGGATTAATAAAGCCCTTCTTTATAACCAACGAATTTTATGCAATTTTAAAACCATTTAGGCTTCTCTTCAATGGCTCTAGGTTACGGCTCCCCTTACGGTTAATCGGTCGTGAACCTGCCCACTCCTACTCACTTCACCACTCATGTCTCAGTCAGCACCCTTGTTAGCTCCCACAGACTCCTATAGACCAACTATGTGTTTAATAATAAAGGGGGTGCTCGCGACCATGCTGCAGACAGGGGGTGAAAAATAGGCTTATGTTCAAAGGAATACATGAAATGAAATATTTCAAAAGTTTCAAATTTCACGGTGCACCCATATCCCGATGTTCTTCGGCACAGAGCAACCATGAGCCTCCTTGCGAAAGCGTGAAATGTAATTACAAAGATGACGATATATATTTAAACGACCCGGAACCAACGGGGGTGCGAGCTGGGAGGGCGACCTATAGAAGCATATGTAAACACAACTTACCGCAACATTTTGCAACACAAGTAGTTTTCTGGGCACCGGCGCACACCAACATAGAGGGCAACATGAGGGCAGACAGCCTGGTTCGCGAAATCACGCACCGAGCCTTGCTGACAGAAGACCTCGTGGACCCCGTGATGGTGGACCCGACGTACGCAGATATTTTAAATCACTACAGAGGCAGCAGGTTAAAATACCCTCCGCCCCACAAGCGACTCACACAAGAAGAAGCGACCAGCTGGAGAAGACTGGCACCTTCCACATTATACATTCTAAACAAAATGTTTCCCACACAGTATAGAGATAGCTGCCCCTGGTGCGGAGACAGTCCGACCCTATACCACGTCACATGGGAATGTAAACACAACTACACTTTCCACAAACAAACTAACCCGAGTGCGGAGCAATGGGAGGGCTTGCTAACCAGCTGCGAGCTCACCGCCCAAAGGGCGTTGGTGCAGCACGCATGCAAGGTAGCCAGGACCAGTGGAGCCCTGGAATGAGGGAACCACCCGTGCTGAGGAGTCTCCAACGGTGGCGAAGAAGCGGCTGCAGGAAGACTCTCCGAGACTAACCAAAAGACCTCAATAAAGTTTTTTCACTCACTCACTCTCGTTTTACAGAGCACCAACAGATGTGGCCGGTGGTTTAAAGCTGGCGACAGCTTTGACGAAATGCGTGAAAAGTATGCAACGCCATTCTGGAGGCAATATATTTTTAAAACGCACTAAACATATGCGTTGTGAAGTGGTACCCACTGCCGATAGGCTCACTGACCGCTGCGTGTTACTCCGAATCGCGCATGCTTCTCTTGTAGCCTGATGTGCTGCCATATGAACTGAATTGGCACACTAATAACAGTCGTTCAAGGTGTGCATCCTA
The DNA here is from genome assembly GCF_055883805.1 of Amblyomma maculatum. NCBI lineage: Eukaryota > Metazoa > Arthropoda > Arachnida > Ixodida > Ixodidae > Amblyomma > Amblyomma maculatum. The sequence goes on from NC_139344.1 coordinate 58,219,496, forward strand.
GGAAAACTACATTCAAAAAGCACTTCTCAAACTTCATGGCAACGGAACGTGAGAAAACGGCCCACTGTAACAGACGGCAACGCAGACAACGCTCTGAGCACAAACGACTCTGGCGCCCGAGGACGCTACTTTTTGAGCAGGCGGGACATTTTTGTCGTCTATGCTGAAGCGAGGTTCGTTTATTGCGTTGTGTGAGGACTGCCTCCAGCTTGAAACATTTGTATCACTGCAGCCGCAGTATTCAAGAGGGAATGTATACCCTACGCGGCAGCCCGTCGGACAACACGAGATGCTGCCGCGGTTGCGAGAAGTACCCAGCGGATAGCTAGATTTTCGGGGGTATGTCGGCCTTATCAACGGGCATTTCTCGAGGCATTTTAATAACTGATTCGCTTCAAAATGATTTAGCATGGTTTGTCACAATTTTTATTGAAGTCATTCGCTAATCTTTTCTCACCTACTGTGTAAACATGATAAAAGGTAGTGCTCTCCGAAACCGGAAAATTATTTTGGTACGTTTTTTGCTTGCACTCCGGGGCCAGTGCTCCCGACTTGTATTCTCCTATGTTTTGTGGGGTTTTAAAATTACTGCGCCTCTGTAATGAGGCTGCATATAGTTTCAAACTGCGTTCTACGATGCTCATAGTTATTCTGCATTGAATGGCATCATACAGGCACGGTAAAATCAGAAAGTTGGTTTGAAATATTTTGGTTCCTTGTATTCCTAGGGGCGCTAAGCCTGCTTTTCATCTCCAGTTTACCCAGCTTGGCAGCAACAGCGTCACCGCATCGTGTTTACGTCAGATATCGGTGTTTTTCTATAGCATAAGGCCGCATGCTACCACTTTGCATAAAATACCACCTTACACAAATATAAAGCCCTGCTTTGATCAAGCTGTACGAACGGTGCGCGTGTCCTTTGGTTAGAGTGTCTGATTTGGGGTCCTATAGAGTCTCGAGTTCGATTCTGGTTTCAAAGGAGATACGTGAGTTGCAGCTATGGCCAACAGCTCCATGTTATGTGGCCTCTTGGCGTTACACAGCCCGCCAACCAGTGACGGCCTGGCCATGTCACCTGCCAGGTACCGCCTGCTATAGACAATGCCGTGAACTCGGCGCCAATTTTATGTAGAACGGAACCTGTGGCGCTATCACTTTAAAATCTCGGTACAACATTCAAGTTTGTTTCAACCTCACCTGGGATGTTACCAAAGGCACTGTGCTTTAGTAAATGGACAAATTAGTTATCGAGTCTGCCAACCAAAAAGTAGATTTTCGGTATTTTTGGGAAGGAAAATTTTTTACCAATAGCTGATGCTTTTTAGTAGCAAAGTTTCCTACAGAAAGAAGTACATTTCCAGGTGTCTTTTTGTTTGTGTAGTAAATTATTTGTTCCCATTTTACATGCCTATGAAAGGACTATGCGATCAACAGTACTGGTTTCTGGTGTTTTGCGTCCCAAAGCGACTGAGGATTTAGACCACCTGGGATTCTTTAACGTGCACTGACATCGCACAGCACACAGGCGCTCTGCTTTTCGTCTCCATAAAAAAGCAACCGCCGTGGGGGATTTGATCCCGCATCCCTGGGCACAGGAGCCGAGCGCCTTAACCACTGCGATGTGTAAGAGTTAACTTTATTGAGAATGTCATATATGATCGTGAAGTTTTCGAGGCTCAGAAAAGAGCCACCATTATGGTGTTCTGTGTTAGACAAGTTAGCTACTCTCAAGCGTTATTAGTAATGTAACGACAGCCAAAGTGTGGAGGCTGTTTTTAGAATGTATGTTTATGCTTTTCTTTTCGGCCGTGGAATTGAGTCGTGAACAAAGGGGGGATTGGATTGGATTGGTAAAACGTTTATTTGTGGCCTGCAGTAGAACGCGCGCTCGCGCGCGCGCGCTCCGGACGGGGCCTACGTCGTCCTCTGCGCACCGGCAGCGCGGCCTGGGTCTCCGCTCGCCGTGGCCGGCTCGCTGGTTCCCTGCCGGGCCAGCGCCTTGATGACCTGCTGGACGGCCCAGAGTTGTTCCTCTTCATTGTAGCTCCCTGCGGCTGCTTCCAGTCGCGGCGGGATCCTCCCAGACTTAGCTTCTTCCTGGTACTTTTGTTGCAATTCCACAGAATGTGTGCGAAGCCGGCCGTCTCCGTTCGGCAGACTCTGCATTTGTCTGTCGGCTGCGTCTCGGGATATATTCTGTGCATCAGCGACGGGCTGGGGGGGAAAAAACTTCGCTAACGCGGCGAGCTCGATCGACAGTACTTCTGGTGAGGTGAAGCAAGGCAATGATTGTTCCGCGGGCAGTTTATTATTGTGCTTCAAATGAGATGTCACTCGCTCTTTGTTCGCACGCTAAACAAAACTTTCAGGCCAGTATAGAAAAGAGGTGCAATCGCCTCCGCTCTCGGCGCTTTTGAAGAGCACAGGTCGGTTGAGGGTAATCTCAGGTTTGAGGGTTGATGGTGGTCTTGTGGCAGAGCATCCGCCTCGGATTCGGGAGGCACTAGGCTCGATCCCTGGTTCCGCCGGGCACCGACCGGTTTTCAACGGCTAGAAGGTTCCCCCTGCCTGATGCTCGGCTCTTCTGGGTGAAATGCGTGGGATAGGGGTCATGCTCAAAACTTAGCGGCGATGAGTCAGTGATTCGTTCCGCCGTCGGGCAACCATAAGTCCGCCTTGTGCGGCCGAAGACCATATGAGCCTTTTTTTTTAGTAGCTGCTTTTATTGTAAACATCAGCAATCCCCACAACTTTCGCACCGACATTTCAGGACATATATGCAACTAGTTCAGAAAACAAATAATCGCATCCTAGCCATCTCAATCATCACATGGCGTGAGCAGCGTTATTGTGCATACTATCACCCGGGTTTCCTTGATGGCTGATATCACTTCGCGTGAGTGCCAGATGAGGAGGCTGCTCACGTTTTCAGGAGTGGCTAGTTCAAACTCGAGAGTTTTCGATGGTGGCTGGTTCGACACGGGCCTCGAAGGTCTCCGCGTAGTTATCGGAGAACGCGAAAACACGTCTAATTTTGCACTGAGGCTAATGCGTTAAATACCATATGAAAGCTATAGCGCACGTCTATTTACGTCCAGCTATACGTCTTTTGAAAAAGGTGCCATTGCTGAGCTGAATAGCGTCGCGGCGTCTGAAGTGAAGTAAGCCCGCATATTCTAATTCAGCACACATTCGGAGACTCGTTCGGTAGGAACACATAAGGTAAGGATTACCCTTTGCTAACTCTGGAGTGCTTTAGTCGCAAAAATTTCGAGTTAATTTTGAAACTGGAGCGCGAGTAAAAGTTCTCCGATGGAGCTATATACGACCGCCTGGCAGGCGACTGCACATACGCTTACCTTTTGCGTTGAACGATATGTTTCATGCGAGACCAAAATGAAAACATATAAATTGCACATGGGAAGTGTGAGAAGAATGTCTCTTTCAAAGTATAATGTGAAGCGAATGCGCACGAGATCTTTAAAAGGAGATCGCCGTCCAAGAAACGGGCGGAGCTGAAGTATATTTCTTACTTCTTAGGAACACAATGCGATAGCATTAGAGATTCCTCCCGCATATTGATGCATATAACTACTGCCCCTAATTAACTAAATATTACTTTAATGGAATTGGAGATCACGGTGAACGGCACGTCACCCCTGCAGAACCCGTGGCGGCCGTCTCAATTTCCACATGACGTCACAATTATGTGATCGTGTCACAACCTAGTCGACAAATGGGAAATTGCATGACAACGCCTTGTTTCTGTCCCAAATAGGCTTATAATGCTATCGCATCCAAGACAACTAGCGCCGAGGAGGGAAGACTTGTAGACTCTCCGGATGCTGTTTGGCAGCGTCCCATGTTCGCCATGTTCGGTACCGGCGCCCGGCGCACTTTGCTTGGCTGTTTGTTTTTACGTATTGGAAGGAAACACCTTCAGCAGCATCCTTCGCACAGTGCAAGTATGGGAAACGCAGCGGCGGGCAGACACTTTGCCTGTTCGGATGGCGATGTTCGCTGGCGGCGTTCGCCCATAGTTCGTTGTATGCGATACGTGATGCGACCAATTAGCCGAGGCCTGCAGGGGGCGCACTAGTTATTTCGCTGCGGGAATACGCCACGAAATTTCAGCTCACAGAGATGGGGCTTTGGAAGCTACACGAAGTTGAATAACGGGTTCCTTGCCCGGGCCGCGCGCACTTGAATAACTGCCAAGTGTGCGTACCCCGGGTAAGAAACCCCCCCGTGGCCTCGACCTGCCCGTGACCAGGCGGCGTCCGTTCTCTCGGACTGGCGGCGGAGGCACCGTTGCACAGCTGCTGACTGCGCGAGTTCATGCGGGGCGGAATTACAGCGTCGCTGACCAGGAAGGTCGCGGCTACACGTGCGATGCGTGGCTGCGTGCTCAGCCCTACTCAACCCTGCAGCTCCCTCTCCACCCGCCATAGCAGCGCGAAAAGTCCAGTGCTCCCTTCCCTCTCGCTTACACTCCCGGAGGCTTTCCGTTGCTCCGGGCTGGAGGAAAAAAAGAGATCAAATTTCGGACCGATTTAGAATCTGGGTCGACCGTAGGGTGCACGCGTCTGGGCAGACACGACACTCGTCGCTGTTGTCGACTGCACCGTTGCCTCTCCCACCCCCCCGCTTTCGCCTTTCCTCGGCCGACGGTGGAGACGGAGGCTGACACATCGGGCAGCGATCCTGTTGAACCGCTCTTAGGCAGCCGATCATTGCTCGCCGTTGCGTCATGCGCTGCGTCTGGCCCTGCTCTGTGCGGCCGCCGCCAGCCGACTGCGGAAAAATAGCGCGCTTGGTCGAGCGAAAAGTAAATCGTGCTGAAGTTGCAGTTTATATAAAACTATATTTTTGTTTTACCCTTTTGTTCTTTCTTTCGGAACGCCTTTTTGCAGCCGTGGCGTTTATATCGGATCCGGAGGATAGCACGAAAGAGGCAATGAGATAGGGCACGAAAAAGGAATTGAAAGTTTATTTCTCTAACGCACATTACTGGGAGAAGAGGGGACACTGGGCAAAAATCTGTACAAGAGAGCTTAAAGTAGCAGCCAGTACCTACATCGACAGCAGTGTGTTTATCGCTTCAGCAAAACATAATATTCCAATAAAAAAAATATAGACAGACAAAAGCAGTATAACGGTCACCGCACACACAAAAAATGGGAGTGAACATGTATAAAAATAAAAACAACACGCGTTACAATATTTCGGTGATACCGTAATAGATTCGTAAAACCACAAGACGGGCAATAACTGATGGCCAGATGTTTCATTTATATATATGTTATTTTCTGCCCGTATACGTGAAGGTGATGTGCTGTGTTATAGGAAAAAGGAGTTTCCGATATGAGGTGCTGCAAGAAAGCAGAAGCCAGGACAAGAACCATCGTGTATTGTACTCTTATGTGTATTGGTGCTGATTAAAGGCTCTCAGTATGATTGATTACTGCTTTTAAATGCATTTTTTAGGAAAAAAATATCCGTACGCCAAATACAATACTGCCTAAACCACGGAAACGCATGTGAATGTCCATGGTATGCTTGAAATCAATCTTCTATTAGGTTTCTGCACAGCTAGGAACTTGTTTTTTGTTTTGTGTGTGTGTGTGTTTCTTATTGTACCACACACAAATATGCGGTCGGTAACAATAGCGAGCAAGTATGCTTAATAAATAAGAATATTTATGTAAGTTGGAAGCGCAGAACGCCATTGACTGTGTCCATTTTCTTGCGTATATTGTTTGTACGTTTCTCCGCCTGAGGCTTACCGTGAGCACCACACATAGGCAATTTATAGTCTATATTTCTATTGTAGGGCTACCTAGAATGAGCTCAAAATTTATAGAGATAGGTTTGTCTTTTATATTTGAGATGACTTCATTAGTGTTCTTGGCCTTTAACTTGAAAGAATTTTCCCCACACATTCGCGCGAATAGCTAAATGTTTTTTCTATATATTAATGAATCCCTTTCATGATCAGCTGGCAATAGCATTGTGAGTTTTCCGGCGTAAGCTGCTAAGGTCATAGGTGAGGGTTTGCAAAATGTATCATAAATACAGACATTACGGATTAAATATCCTAAAATGCTGCCCTGTGGTAATCCAGAAAAAGAAAGCTTATAAAGTTGATTGACTCTGTTCATTGACAATTCATCAGAAACAACGAAACTTACAAGCAAGGACAGGTATTAAATTTTACTGGGTCGCTAGTCATGTAGGTATTAGGGGGCAGCCGATGAATGTGCTACACGGGACCGTAACAGTACAGTAAAACAAATCTACATTCCTTGCAAAGATTGCATGAAGATCATACGGAGTAAACTAAGAACAAAATGGCAGACTTCATGGGAGAATTATGTGAACAATAAATTCCACATTATTAAGCCTATAATTGGAGAATGAAAGTCATGGAGCCATCAAGAGTGCTTTGTCGAAGGGATCCTATGCCGTCTCCGCATCGGACACACACACCTCACGCATAACTTTTTATTCCTGCAGCAAGAGAAATCTACATGTGGAGTATGTAGAGATGAGCTCACGATCAATCATATTTTGGTGTCATGCACAAAGCTCAACGAAATAAGAAAAAAGGCATTTCATAGCTCTCTATAAATGCCCTTGTCGAATTTACTTGCGTTCTCAATTTTTTCAAGGAAATCAACATTCTAAACAAACTGTGACCGCTGTAAACCATTGTCTTTCTTACACAGCACGCAATCAACCCTGTCTTTGGCGCATGATGGCCTTAGTTGCCTATGCGCCATAAAACCCAATACAATACAATACAATACAATACAATACAATACAATACAGTGCAATTCATTGACAATCATTTGGATGCCGTTTTCCAAAAAGGATTGGATCCCCAATTTACCTATTTTTCTAATTACATATTGGCGCAGCTTATGCGGCACCAGCCGATGGTGGACTCAATCAAATGCCTTCTTAAAGTCAGTATTTATTCCAAGAGCAAATTTTCTCTTCACAGAATAGCCTACAGCTATCTACTTTTTTCTTTGTTTAATAAAGGATTAGAAACAGCAAATATTTTCTTTGTTTATTCTGTCTATTGTATGACGCGCAGCACATTACCGAACGTGACTACCCCTGCGGACTGCTACGAATAAACAGTAAATAATTATAAATGCAGTTTTCTCTCATGCATTTTCGGTTTCGTTTCAGCCGCCGAAAGACGGCTAAGACGTCAAAGACGCGCTGAGATCACGTGAGGCCGCAGAGAACTGCACTATTTATCGCTGCGTCATTCATTTGAATTCGCACGAATGTTTACGCAAGCCTATAGTTAAGTTAAAATACAAAAAATAATTAGCACCTATTATACCTCAGTTGTTCATCATTCACATAACTGCCTTGCGTGTATGACGTCACTTCCTTAAGTCATCGTCTGAAACCGAAAACGAAAAAAATATTGAATAAACATTAACAGATGTAAATGAATTCCGCGTGATGATTCATGTACCCTGCCTACTTGTGCACTATTGCCAAAAAAAAAACAAAAAAACAAAACAAAACAATGAAATGCATAAAATATTTTGGTGTCTCTACTACTAGGAAATAATTTTTGTGAGCCCTTGGACAACACAAAAACAATATAAATTGGTCTGTAATTCGATAGTTCTGTTTTTGTGCCGTCCTTATATAGAGCAACAACCTCTGCAATTTCCATTTGGTCTGGAAAAGTTCCAGTGGAAAGAAAAAGATTTTCAATGCTTATCAGCACGCGTGCGAGCACACTGATCACGAACTTGAAAGGTATGATTTGATTAATCGATTGATTGATTGACTGATTGATTGATTGAAAAACTTTATTTTCCACCAGAAGAAGCCGATCACCCCACCCCCGGCACGTAGGCCTAGAAGACGGGGGCCGCCGCGTTAAAGGCTGGCTGGCATGTGTACCCCGAGACGAGAGACCATGATAGATGTAGTGATTGTAGGGCGAGTGAGACCCTCGACCACATAATATTGGAATGCCCGCACTCTCCCGGGGTGGGAAAAAATATACTTAGTAGAGAGAACTGGGAGACCCTGCTGCAAAGCTCGGACCCTAATCTCCAGCAGAGCATCGTCCACCTGGAGGAGAGGGCTGCCATGGGCCAAGGTCTGATTTGAAAACCGTTTTTGTCCTCTCCTTGACCAGATTTTACATAGGTGAATACAGTTATTTCGTATACTTGTGCAGGCTTTATAAACATTGACTCAGGAACACTTGGCGTTTGATAATCATACCACTACTGAAATGACCACGAAGCTCCTTTGTAACATTAAAAAAAAAAAGCTATTCGGTGCATGGGAAAACTCTTCGCCTTAAATATGTTTATCATTCCTTATAACACCGTCACTGGTCGTCCTTAAATAAAATTCAGTATTTTATTTAGCGGATCCCGTGGTTTAAATTTAGTTTTTCTCAACAATCTAGAAAACACATTCGTAAAATATGCAAGCTTTAAGCTGCGTAGCGCCTTGTTGCAGAATTGTTTATACTGTTGCACCGGCCCGAGTTTTCAGGACTTCAGGAACTGCCCCGTGCAGTTTATGCTTTTTTTTATTCTGCGCAGTAATTCTTCTGTGATTCAGTCTTTGTCGTCTATACGTTTACGGCTGCATACTAGTGGGAAACAGAATCGAAAACTGATATTTCGTTATTTGAGCATCATATACTTAGTCAACTTCCTTGACACATTCAACATTCTCCAAAGTTATTTCCCTAATTGCTGTACATAAACGGTAAATAATGTTGTTGTCCAATCTTCTGTATCATGATGCAGTCCCTTCTGATACAAGAACTGCGGTCTGGAATGGAGGCAAATATAGAAAGGTGGTCGCCGACGTCGGACAGAATTGTTTCAGTAAGTGCGTTGCGTTTATCAGTCTTAGTGATGATGGGATGAATTGATGTTGCAGTCCAACAGGTGATATGCATTGCCAAGTCAATAACATTAGAAAAACCGTATCTGTCTAGCATCGCAAGGAAGTCATTGCGATGGAGAAGCAGTGATCATATCAATATGAATGTCACCACGAAGAAGTAATGTATAATCACAATCAGTGATACACAGCCCAAAAATCAATTTCTTAAACACGAAGCAATGCATCAAAATTTCAATTGCGTGGACGATGCAGCACACTATGCATGTATTTACCGCTTTGAACTGGTAAAATGTCGTAGTCTGGTGTAGATTCTGTAAAACTGTTATTTGAAACTGCTTTGCGCGTCTTCAGTGCCTGTATTGAAACACCACCGCTCTTGCGACAGCACCTGTGTGAAGAAAAAAAAAGAAGTTACAGATACGGCCTTCCATTTTATCTTCTAAATTTTTTTTTTTTTTAGCGGTACAGCATAGGTTCACATGTGCCAATGTGGAGAATACAAAACGAAACGGCTACACAATTCTTATGCCAATATAAATAACAATGGCAAGCCAATAAGTCGTTTAGATAAATGGGTTTGTATTTGGCTGACACGATGAATGAATACTTTCATAGAATCAGGGAGCACAGACAACGCGATCGCAGGCAAGAACAAACGAAAAAGACACATTTGATCTTTGTCGAAATCTTCCGTGTTTCGCTATTTTATCGCAAGAGAACGAATATTTACATTCTAAAATAAATAACAACATCGCCGTCGTTTGCAACGAAGTATGCATCCGACCGATGAAGAAACGTTCTTGCGGGTATTATTAATTTAATGTTCGACATCGGTCTTTTCCCTGTTAAATAAGAAGCAAGGGTTGTTGCGATGTGCAGTCTTTCTCAAATATATACAGGTGAAGTGTTTTGCTCCTAAACTTCATAACGGGGTTCGTTGCGCATCTCCAGCGACCGGAATCTAAATCTCGCCCCCATTCTTCTCTATGCCTGTGAAGTCCAGTATTGCCTCGAGGGGCTTTTGTTACAGGGCTTAGAAGCGAACCCTTGGGCCGTATATTTTTTGCAAAGACTGTACATATGAGATACAAGGAGCTTGCGAACTGTTACCTAATATCAGTAGCATCTGGTTGAGCGCACCTGTTCAAGAGTGCGAAACCAAAACTAATAAATAAATAAATAAAATAAGCAAAGGCACGAGCCCTGACACGCAAGTGAGACTACTCAGTTATTCGTTGTTTGCCAAATATTTCAAACCTGGGCCCGCTTGCACAAAACAATCTTAAGACTGTCTTAGCTAAGTCCAGACTTAACTGGAATCTAAAGAATAGGCCACTAGCATGGCCGCTTAAGTCTGGAGTCAAGACTGGGCTTCAGTCCTGACTTGAATAAGTCGCTTGTATGGTTACGACTCTAGTGCTGTCTTGGTTAAGACACAAGGACGCCAGGTGTCTAAGTAGAGAAATTAGGGAAATACAGGGATGCGCTAGCACTGTCCCTGCTGTAAGATGTACACATTCCGTCAATTTTGCGTTGTGTAAAATCCGTGCCATTGCTTTTTGCGGCTTAAGATTGTGTTACGAGGAAAAATGCCCCAAGTGGTTGCTGAGGCCGTTCTGGGAAGCCACTCTGGTGAACATGAACCCGAAGCGTTCGACGTCCGGAACACGAGCCGTCTTAAATAAGCTTGGTCTTTCTAAAGACACCATTTAAGTCTGGACTTAGCTCGGACTTTATCGTGCAAGCCGGCCCTGAACTCTTTTCTTGATAGTGCGACCGATGCAACGCTCACGGATCGGTTATCCGCACGTGGGCAATATTGATTTCCTCGGAAAACTTCTTAAGCCGCGGATCTTTGTGACGATCGATATTTTAACTATGTTCAAACAAAATCGCCAATGGCCTAAAATTGCTCCGACAATTAGATTTAGTTTCGAATTGTCGGAATTGCAGGGTGAGGTAGCCCTTGTTGCTATATAACCTTGCAGTAATTTTCTTTTAACGTAGTATTTCCGCATTTATTTCTTTGTACAATATGCCCATATCTGCAAGACAACAGTACGCGATAAACAACATCCTCATTGCAAGTGTTAAAATTTGCGGTGACTGATTTTGTTTTTCCTCCTGGTTGGCACAAGGATTGCTGTCTTCCAAAGCATGGAAAGTTTGAGAAACGCCGAAGACATCACCTCAATACTTACTCGTTTCTCCACGCTCGTTCTAACGGCTGCGGGAGGTCCGGTGAATATATGCCTAAGGGGTTGAAGTTATCAATGCGACAAAATTAAAGGGTTTTACTTTCCATAGCACACAGTGACCTCCTCAACCTTCGTTTTCATTTTTGTTACCCTCCACGGTTCTCTTTGACATGTAAACACCGACCGGTAAGATAGATATTTTACATACTCTGTCTTGAGCCTTATCGGTAAACCGCGATTTGTAACCTGAGAATGCCTGAAATAATCACCCCACAAGATTCTTATTCTCTTAGTTATTTCACTTTCAGGCATTCTCAGGCACTTTCGCATTCACACCTATCCCAAATAGATGCATTCCCGCCCCTTTTCCAACGCTTACTGTTGCATACCGCTTACCGACTGCCTACCGTACCGTAAGCAGCCGTTTCATTCAGATGAACTTTCGTTGTTTGCGTATAAATACTTAGACACATTAGTTTGCCTTGCCTGTCGATACTTTGGAATTCGTTTCCTGGGTTACCAAACGGCGAGGTGATCAGTACTCGCATACTACACGTAAAGTTTTAACCCCAATTTTTCCCAGTTCAGTGCTCTCAATACCGCCTCTAAACACGCGTTGAATATTACCGCAGAAATGGTGTGTCTTTGTGTCACATCATTAATAATCTACATTTTATCACTATTATTTTAAAGGACCCTACTCGATGTACAACCGCTATAAAAGTTTCTCGAGCCCTTGCACTCGAAACTGCTGTACCCTAATTACGCAATGCCTGCATGGCCGCTTAGGTTGGGGTAGGTTACCGCGTACGAAACACGAAAAAGGAAAAAAAAAAAGAAGAAAACATTCCCACAGAGCACGGAACGTTTATAAGATAGAAGAAGAGTATAAAATACAGGTGACTTCATTAGAGGCACAGATTTCACGACTAAAATGCACGCGACAGTTTGCATCGAAGCGACGAGTTTGAATCGAGTGACGGAAAGGTTTATAAATCCACTTTTCTGCTGATGATTTTCTTGGAAATAACGAAAGTGCCCAAGAATCAATTTTTATCGAGAACAAGATGGTGCTGTCCTCATTGTTTCTTTAATGAGTGTGTACCTCATTCGGCCAACCACACGCATTTACTCCGCCATGTGACATGAGCCGCCAGCTCAACATCTACAACCGACATAATGCCCTGACACTTACCCGCCGTCGCACTGCACCTGACCTTGTTCATCACGGCACGCTTGAAAGCAGCACAACAGCGGTGCGCAGAAGCCCAGCCACGTGACTTTTTTTTTTTTTTTTTTTTCATTTTTGATTTTTCGCGGGATTTGCTTGCAATGCGAAAAAAAAAAAGGAGTACGGTTTTGACGTAGTTAGACCGAGTGGACGGGCAAAAAAACATATGTTTAGCCTTGTCGGCTCATGGTGTTGCGTTGTGTTCATAAGTTGTTGAAGATGACGATATTTAGAGTTTGGTCAAAAATAACGAGAATAAGTGGCAATAAAACACGCGAGTTGATTGCCTGTGGTGATAGGTACGAGACTCAGTACTCAAGATAAGGAACAGTGAGACACTTTGGACTTCGGGAAAGAGTGATTTCCCATTAAAAAAGAATGCATCACATATCGTGTAGAAAACAATTTATTAAGAGGCGTCTCAGGTTGCTCTTCATCTTTGCGCATCATTTTATGGAGTCTGCAGCCAATACTTTAAAAAGTTAGCAACTGAACATAATTTATCAGTTATTCAGGGGGAACAAAAATGGTCTGAGTTACTTTAGTCTAGTTCCAGTATCATGCATTTGGCTCCATTCGCGAGTGCTTTTCATTTTTAAAAGCTTGGCTCAAGTTACATGGGACCACCCGTACATGCATAGATGGCAAGACGCAAGGTCTTCTATTAGGCTTAGTTGCATTATTTTAACACGACAGCGATAAAGGCCCCGTTAACCAGAAAGTCCGCCGTTGGCGTTGCGAGCGTTCACTGACGGTAGCCAGCAGCGGAGATATCCGCACACTGAATGAACGTAGGGTTGCCTGACGCTACGTTGGCAGGACGGGCCAACTCAGGCCTAGCTCTTCTTTTATATGATGGGTGTTGTCAGAATCAACCTGCCCGGACCGTTGCGCTTACGTTATCCATGTGCTACGCAGATACATTTATGCGACTCGGTTAAAGCGGGCCTTTATAAATGGGCTGGTAGCCTACGCGGTCGCGTCCTCTTAGAAGCGGAACTGAAGCGTTCCCCATTATATTTGTATTGCGTTAGCAATACTCCGCCAAGTTTCAGCCCGTCGCGTAGTCCGGGGAAGGGCCACGTTTCACCTTGAGCCGCAGTCGAGCCGAATACGACTTTAACCAAGCCGTATGAACGTGCCTTAGTGGCCTATATGGGTAACGTGAATGCCAGGGTCCTGGCAGGCTGATTCTGGCATAACCGCCCCATGTGAAACGAAAGACCCAAGTTAGGAGCTCCTGCAGCCCACATATAAAGCCCCGCTTTAACCAAGCCTTACGAACGTGTCTTAGTGGCCTATAGGGGTAACGTGATTGCCAGGCTCCTGGCAGACTGATTCTGGAGCAATACCATGGAGGTATTGCTAACGCAATTCAACTCGGTTTCACCAGAGCTAAAAAACAGCCACTTGTGTGTGTGTGTGTGTGTGTGTGTGTGTGTGTGTGTGTGTGTGTGTGTGTGTGTGTGTGTGTGTGTGTGTGTGTGTGTGTGTGTGTGTGTGTGTGTGTGTGTGTGTGTGTGTGTGTGTGTGTGTGTGTGTGTGTGTGTGTGTGTGTGTGTGTGTGTGTGTGTGTGTGTGTGTGTGTGTGTGCGTGCGTGCGTGCGTGCGTGCGTGCATGTGTGTGTGTGTGTGTGTGTGTGTGTGTGTGTGTGTGTGTGTGTGTGTGTGTGTGTGTGTGTGTGTGTGTGTGTGTGTGTGTGTGTGTGTGTGTGTGTGTGTGTGTGTGTGTGTGTGTGTGTGTGTGTGTGTGTGTGTGTGCCGAAATGTTCACTTAGCTAAGCCATTTGCCTCCTTGAGCCCGCTAATTATTTTGTTTTCGTGTAGGCGAGCATCAGCGAAAGAGCTTTTCGCGAGCAGCTCTGCATGTGACCGGAGTCCAAGCCGGCTGATCGCTCCGAGAGCGTGTCTTTCCGCACGGAAAATGTCATTACGGGACGCGCTCCTCTTTCGCCCACGTTTGTTTTCGTGCTCCCTCCCCGTCGCTCACCTCGTCGCCGTAGCCTCCGCACTTCTCGCACATATCCGACGACCTTCGCCACTGTTTGACACGTGCGCTCGACTCCTCCATGACGTCGCTACATTTGGCGACATCTCACCCGCCTGGTGCTATTGGTCGTGAAACGGTGTAATTTGCAGCTCGCAAGTCGACCTCTAGCTTGAGTGGGGCCCGCCTTCCGTTTGTTGTTTTCGGTAACGTTCCGCTGGCCGGTAGAAGGCGGAAAACGTGTACTGCATATAAGTGAGCGCCGAGTGAGAGCCAATAAAAAGTCAGTTCAGCCGGAAAATAGGCGACCGAGGTTTGTATGTGACGCAAACAGAGTTTACACTTCAGTTTTGAAAGCTCCCAGAGCTCACGAGCCTTTTAATGCATGTAACGAGGAAGCGATATTTTTTCCGAGACGAGCATTTTGTGCTGTCAGAACGTATGTTGTTCACAGCCGGACTGTTGGCGCTCAGGTAGGTGTGATTCTAACTTCGACCTCGCATGGGCCTCCGTCTTGTTCTGTCCTAATTCTTTCCTTTAAATAAAAGTTTATACCACCCCCGCCATCACCCACTAATTGGGGAAATGTCCATTCGAAAAATGCGAATACACGCACTCGGGCGAATCCGTGCTGTTTGGCTCACAAGTGCCTTGCGCGATGGTAATTACTAATCGTAATTTGCTTTGTGTTGTTCTGAATTGTAATGTTCTGTTCTCGATGGTAATTCATGGTAACCATGTTCCACTTTCTCTGCGGGTGGTTCGCCAATAAATAAAATCAAACCTTTGTATGGCGTCCACCTCCATGCATTTGGCAACTACCAAGACCTAAATTTTTCCCATATGCTGTTCACAAAACCTGGCGCGCTATAGTTGCCCACTTGAGTACTGATTTAAACGTTGAGTTGTCTTTTACTCTGGCAGGCCACGAGCACGCTCAGGAGAGCTGCTGCGTGCGTGCGGGCAACAAGCCCAGTGCGACATATGCATTCGCGCCGTTATCATCGCTACGCTCCCTAGAGTGACTCTGGGGAACCCGAATGTCTTTCTTGTAGCTCTTTCCGAGCTTTTCCTTTCAAGGCCCCATTTTCCCCACATGTCATTCTTAGCAGCTGTTGGCAGTATGCAGGAAGCAAATGGTTACAGTAACATAAAAGCATTTCGGGTCTAACTATACTTGGTCACGAAAACGCAGCCGCGTCGTGAAACGATTGATGGAACAAAGGCATTCGGCTTCCAAGGCGACAAGGCAAAAAAAAGAAAAGTAAGACAAGCTAGAGAGAATTTTAGGCTTTGATTGAACGCCATGTGAAGGCCCCAGATATTTTGCACTTAAAAAGTGCATCGATTTAAATTGGTTGCTGCGATTGAATGTACCGGAGTCCAAGTAGCTTATGGGTACAAGTGCAATGATTATTACGGCTTGATAGATATATCTGTGAATACAAGTGGTCGCAGTTGAAATGAATCAAAATTTTTTAAACACCTTAAGCTCTCTTTCAATTTAAAATCAACAGGATTTTTTAGAAGTCATATGTAACGTTATTGAAAAACAGAACAGCGCCAAAAGAAGAACACAGGACAAACACGGGACACGTTCGTCCTGTGTTCTTATCTTGTCCCGTCTTTTTGCGCAGTTCTCTTTTTGAATATTGCCTTACCAACCAGCCCCCGATCGCACTCTATATGTAACGTCAGTCTATTTTAATAATTCTACGGTATTAGTTGTCTTTTTTATAAGTACGGCTTTAAATGTGAATTTGTTAATGCAAAGGCTGCCGAATGCCATGAAAACCATCCAGATTAGGTTTTTTTACAGGGTTGTTGTTGCGCTCATCAACGCGACATACCACACTGTCGGCTTCTGGATTGGCGCCTGCTCGTCGAGAGCGCAGCTGCGGGGCGTGCACTTGAGGGCCGGAGCGCGGTGCGTGACTTTTCGTTCATTTCCCGTGACCCTGGATCGCGGATCGCCTGGCTGGCGCGGATTTCAAGTCGCCGACGCAACCCCGCCCGCAAGACGACTCCGGATGTCCCGCGTCGGCAGGGCGAGCAGCACTATTCCGAACCAGAGATCATCCACGGTGTGGGGAGGTGTGTGTTTGTGTGTGTGCGACGCGGGCGCTGGGCTCTTGTGTAAAGAAGCCGCGGAGGCCAGGAAGCTCATTCCCACGGGACTCGGGCTGTCCGGCAAGGACGTACGTGACCACGGCAGCGGATTTGAACTCTGGAATGTGCACGCGTGATGTTGTGCGTACAGGATGACGGGAGTAAGGAGGAACTGTGCTGGAGCCTATTGGCCCCGCCCAGAGAGTTTACTGCGTCCCTATTGGCGCAATGATAGGAGCTGTGTTTAGGGAGTCTATTTAACGAGCTGTCAAAGGCAATTCGAAGAAAGGAGAGACCAGTTACAATAAAGATGTTGTAAGCCTGGTTCGTCTACGGGTAGTACTCCAGGGTGCCCAGCAGGTACAACTCAACAGACCGCCGGTCAGCGCAACCGAGCACGGCGGGTGAGAGGAGAACCCTTTCGAATGCCAGCAGCTGAAGAGACCGTCGCCCTCCGGACGAGCACGGCGGGTGACAGCGTGGAGAGCGGCTTCGAAACTTAACTGGCGCAGTCGACAGGATCTGCTGTGGCTGAACTGGAGTCTACGGGAACGACGACGGCGACACTACGAGCCTCGTCAACGACGACGCCTGACCGTGACAACCGCTTGGAAAGCCAATTCGTGAAGACGCTCCCAGCTTCTTGAATTCGGCGCAAGGGGACCCACCCCAAGGGACACCAGCGGCAGTCAGGCGAGTACCCCTTTGGCATCTGCGGGCGCATGCTATGTCAAAGCCCTGGGTTTTGAGGAGCGATTGCGCTAAGGAAGGAGGAAAAATGGCAGAGGGGGATCAGAGTGAAGAGTTGGCAGCCGCCGGCAAGGCAGGCGAAGATGAGGTAGACTCCACACTGGAGGCTACGTCAGAGCAGTTGGCACTACTGCAATTGCAACTAAAAATTGTAGAGGCCCAGAAAGAAAATCAAAAATTGATTCTAGAAACAGAGCGATTGCGCTATGGACAGAGCGTGGAGCTTAGCGATAGCGGCAGCACCGTCGCGGCGAATGCTGGAACAGATGAAGATAGAAGGCTAAAATACGCGAGCCTATTGAAAGGCGTCCTGGCACCAATGCCGAATCAAGAGCAATTAGTGCCTGGATGGTTTGAGGAGGTGGAGGCGACTTTATGCTCGTACGACGTCCCGACCGAGTGGTGGGCCGGACTGGTTTTACCGAGGCTGAGCGAAAGGGCGCGAGGGCTCCTCGTACGGTTATCAGCAGACGAGAGGAAAAACTTCGCGTCTTTGAAAGACAAAATTCTTCGCGGACTGCGACTGTCAGCCGCAGAATACAAGAGATTATTCTCGTCAAGCAGCAAAGAGGCAGGAGAAACCTGGGAACAGTTCTCCGTACGACTAGAGAATTATCTCGACTACTACCTAGACAGCTGTAAAGTGCGCACCATTGAGGAGTTCAAACAGCTGGCGGTGACAGACCGAATGAAGGAATGCTTAAGCGCCGATGCAAGATCACACGTTGCCTTGAGTGAGAAAGAAGGTTTTCTCAAACCTAGTGAACTCGTAGAAGTCGCAGAGAACTTCGAAGGGAGTCGGAGGTGTAGGTCAGCGGTAGGACTAGCTGCGTCCGCAACGGCAAACCACCATGCCGAGAAGCGAACCGCTACGTCATCTCAATTGGGAGGCAGCACGGCTGAGAGGCGTCCCGGGAGACAGTGCTATAAATGCCACGAGAGAGGCCACTTTGCAAGAGAATGCCCGAGAAAAGAAACGGCCTTAACAAAAGATGGAAGTAGCAGTCGCAGAGGCGAAAGGCAGGTTGTTGCTCGAGTGGAAATTCAAGTTAACAAGGAGATGGCGACAAGGAGTGTCAGGCGACAGAACGAGGCAGGCGACAAACGTATTGTCACAACAGAGAGCACGGGTCAGCAGCTCAGAGCTTTGGTTGATTCGGGTGCCGATGTAACTGTCCTTCGTAAGTCACTTTGCCGCGAGTATGAAGGCGCGGGGTCAACACTGAAGCTGAGAGGAGCGTTTGGGAGTGAGGTAGTCGCCGAGCTGGCTTACGTGCCATTAAAGGCAACGGAGGGTGCTCCCCTAGTGTCGTTCAACCCGTCCGAACGAGGAGTGCTGTGTGCGCTTACCGATGAGCTAGTCGCAGGCGTAGATGCACTGATTACGCCAGATGACTACAATGAGCTTCTCGGGGAGAGAGCAATAACACAAGCAGATGAGTTAGTAGCTGTGGAATCAGATACAGATGAACCAGACGGGCCAGATACGGGACACGCTGATGCTCTGGCGTGCGTCGTCGAGGCGGAGCCTGCTGCCAGCCAAACCGAAACGAACCAGACAGCAAGGCAGCTGTTCCGGAACGCTCAGCTTGCCGATGAATCGCTAAAAGAAGCATGGGCTCAGGCTAAAGAAGGCTCGCATGGCATGCTTATACGGGACGAGCTGCTGTTCCATCGAGAGCCAGTTGCTGGACACGAGTGTTGTCAATTGGTACTACCTTCGGAACGGCGCGCGGGGGTTTTAAGGTTGGCGCATGATTCAGCGTGGGCAGGGCACCTGGGCGAACGTAAAACGCTTCAGAGAATAAAGGGGTCGTTTTACTGGCCAGGCGTAGCCAGAGATGTCAAGCAACACTGTCGTACGTGCTATTCATGCCAGGTAAAGGCCCCTGCTCGCACTCTCGATCGTGTGCCGATCACACCCCTCTCTAGGCCAGACAGCCCGTTTCAAGTCATCAACGTTGATTGCACAGGGCCAATTGAACCACCGTCTGCGCGAGGGCACCGTTACGCGTTGTGCGTTGTTGATGTTAACACTCGGTGGCCAGAGGTCGTATGCTTGCGCGCGCTGACAGCGAAGGCTACGTGCGAGGCGTTGCTACAGATCTTTGCACGCATGGGTATACCGGAAACGGTGTGCTGTGATCAAGGCACAAATTTCACGGCTCAGTTAACTAGAGAGATGCTGTCCAGGCTTGGAACATGCCCAAGGTTCTCCACGCCCGACCACCCGCAGAGCAATGGACTGGTTGAGCGCTGGAACGGTACCTTCAAATCCATGTTATTCCGTATTGTGGAGGAGCACGGCAGGGACTGGGACAAATTTGTTCCATTTCTGCTGTGGGCATACAGAGAGGTACCTAACGAAACGACGGGCCGCTCTCCGTTTGAGCTGATGTACGGGAGGGTGCCAGTGGGGCCTCTTTCCATCTTGCAGAAGTCGTGGAGTGGGGACTGGTCCGTCCCGGACTCTCTAACAATCCCAGCTGAGGAATATCTTTCGGAGCTGCGCAAACGGTAGGCTGAGGCACATGCAACAGCTGAAGGTAATTGCACAGATGCTCAGAGAAAGTATGCGAATCGCTACAATCTCCGCGCGACGGATAAACAGTTCGCGGTAGGGGACAAAGTGTTGTGGTTGGAGAAGGAAGGCCAAGGCAAATTGATGGGAAAGTGGATAGGACCGGTCAAAGTTGTACAAAGGTTGCGGCCCTACAGTTACCTAATCGAGTTGGAAGGCGGCACACGTCGGGCTGTGCACGCCAACAAACTCCGAGCTTACCACGCACGCTTTAATGTTGTAGGCACAGTTTTCGAAGGGGACAGTGACTTCGGCGACGTGCCCACATTCCCAACACCGTCTGACGAAGGATGTAGCGTGTCGGGCGAAGCTTTGAGCCACCTTACCCAATCGCAGCGGGAGGAGCTGACCACGGTGCTCGCTAAGCACGGACAAGTGTTTGGTAGTAAACCGGGCAAGTGCACCGCTGGCATGCACAGAATAAGGCTGAAGGCAGGATCTGAAGTGGTAGCCGGACATGCGTACAAGGTACCAATGGTGTTTCGGAAGGAAGTGGAAAGGCAGATTAACGAACTGTGTGAGTGGGGTCTGATTTTTCCGGTAGAGAGCGCCCATGCCCATCCCATAGTTTGTGTATCTAAGAAGGACGGCGGCATAAGGCTCTGCTGCGACTATCGCAGGCTCAACAGCGTTACGGAACCGGACGCATTCCCCATGAGCGTACCTTCGGAGCTTTTGTTTTTGGTGGCAAAGGCGCGTTACATCACCCTCATTGACATGCTGAGGGGATATTGGCAAATACCGTTAGATGAGCAGTCTCAATCACTGACGGCGTTCGTAACGCCGGTCGGGCAATACGCTTGGAAAGTGATGCCTTTCGGGCTTCGGAACGCTAGCTCCACGTTCCAGCGAATCATTAACGAGGTATTAGCACCACACAGAGAGTATTCCTGCGCTTACATTGATGATCTCGCCATATTTTCCGAGACGTGGGAGGATCATCTGAGGCACATCGACAATGTTCTAAGTTCCGTAGCAGCCGCGGGATTCACTGTGAATGCAGCTAAATGCCGAT
Source organism: Amblyomma maculatum (assembly GCF_055883805.1). Taxonomy (NCBI): domain Eukaryota; kingdom Metazoa; phylum Arthropoda; class Arachnida; order Ixodida; family Ixodidae; genus Amblyomma; species Amblyomma maculatum. The sequence goes on from NC_139344.1 coordinate 58,240,277, forward strand.
TCGCAAGAGGGGAGGTAGAGTTTCTTGGTCACATAGTAGGATCGGGTAAGCAAAGCGTGAATCCTGCAAAGGTCAGCGCTATTGAGGAGATTCCCCCGCCACAGACGAAGCGGCAGCTGAGGAGTTTTCTCGGGTTGGCAAACTACTATAGACAGTATGTCCCTGACTACTCGCGTATTGTTCTCCCGTTGACTAACCTGACGAAAAGGAGGACCCCTCATCGGCTACCTTGGGACAGCGAGGCACAGAATGCGTTCGAGAGCATTAAAGAGTGTTTAGGGCGCGCGACATCGCTGTATGCACCAGGTCCTAGTAAGGAGTTTATACTATCCACCGATGCCTCCGACTACGCCGTAGGAGCATGTCTCGCACAGTGCGACGAGGAGGGGAACGAACGCCCGATCGCATTTCTAAGCAAGAAGCTCAGTCCGACCCAGACTCGGTGGGCCACAATCGAGAAGGAAGCCTACGCGATCATATGGGCACTGAGTAAGCTCGAGGCTTGGCTATTTGGTGCACAGGTGCGTGTGGTAACGGACCACAACCCCCTTAAGTACCTTACGCTTACCAGCCCGCATAGTGCCAAGTTAACTCGCTGGGCTCTCGCTCTCCAAAGGTTCAATCTTACGATCGAACATAAAAGGGGCACTCAAAATGCCAACGCCGATGCTATGTCAAGGCTGGTGGCGGCCAACTAAATGGAGCTAAGCGCATCGAGGGAAAGGTAAATGGCCTAAGAATTGTTTGGGCTTTGTCATTGCGTGTGGGCGCGGATGGCGGGGGGTATTGAACTTGACGCCAGCCGCGTCGCGTTGTTCGCTTGTGTGTTGTGTGTGGCTGCAGTATAAAGACTTATGCAGCACACTTGGTGGGGAGGTGTTGCGCTCATCAACGCGACATACCGCACCGTCGGCTTCCGGACTGGCGCCTGCTCGTCGAGAGCGCAGCTGCGGGGCGTGCACTTGAGGGCCGGAGCGCGTTGCGTGACTTTTCGTTCATTTCCCGTGACCCTGGATCGCGGATCGCCTGGCTGGCGCGGATTTCAAGTCGCCGACGCAACCCCGCCCGCAAGACGACTCCGGATGTCCCGCGTCGGCAGGGCGAGCAGCACTATTCCGAACCAGAGATCATCCACGGTGTGGGGAGGTGTGTGTTTGTGTGTGTGCGACGCGGGCGCTGGGCTCTTGTGTAAAGAAGCCGCGGAGGCCAGGAAGCTCATTCCCACGGGACTCGGGCTGTCCGGCAAGGACGTACGTGACCACGGCAGCGGATTTGAACTCTGGAATGTGCACGCGTGATGTTGTGCGTACAGGATGACGGGAGTAAGGAGGAACTGTGCTGGAGCCTATTGGCCCCGCCCAGAGAGTTTACTGCGTCCCTATTGGCGCAATGATAGGAGCTGTGTTTAGGGAGTCTATTTAACGAGCTGTCAAAGGCAATTCGAAGAAAGGAGAGACCAGTTACAATAAAGATGTTGTAAGCCTGGTTCGTCTACGGGTAGTACTCCAGGGTGCCCAGCAGGTACAACTCAACAGACCGCCGGTCAGCGCAACCGAGCACGGCGGGTGAGAGGAGAACCCTTTCGAATGCCAGCAGCTGAAGAGACCGTCGCCCTCTGGACGAGCACGGCGGGTGACAGCGTGGAGAGCGGCTTCGAAACTTAACTGTTGTCTTTACGTAGCCCATTTTGTTTGGCAAAACTGAAAGCCCAGGAAATAAAAAAAGCGTTACAGCATGCTCCATGCGCCACATTCACCGCAGTTACACCGCTATCATTCCCCGCGACTTAGTATAACGTGCGACCAGATCCGCCCCCACTGCTCTACACACGAGAGCTTCGCGTTGCTGCTGGTTCTGATTCGTACCTTTTTTTTTTTTTTTGTACCGTTGTCGGCACTAGAAACAAGTTTAATGTGTCAGTGGTTGCTTGGAGCTGTAACAGCACAACATATTTCTGTGGCATACGTCTGCGTCATTGTTTTTGTCTTTCCTGTAGCCCGCGTATCCAGTACATACAAAAGAGAAAGCCGTGGGGAGTGTCAGTGCGGTCACTGATACCTTTGCAGAATGTATTCATGGGATTGCTCCGGCGCTGTGTCCTTGTACTTGGAAACAGTAGGAAATCAGACATCCGATAGTCTTCAGAGTGGTAAGGCTCAAGCTTTCCTGACATTCCATGGATTGCCAAAATGTACCTCTACGCCCACAACCATGCTATTCGCGGAAGAGAATACACTCAATGCATACGCCTTGAGAAAGTTCACATTCGACACCTCTCTCGAATTACCTTTTGCCATCTCATCAGGCTCCCTATTACCATGGCATACGTATCGTTTGCAAGAAGCATTGATTCCCATCGCACCGGTCTGCCGCCGCCTCTAGACTATCCTCTCCATTATGAAGCCCGCATCAACCTCATGTGCATTTTTCTTGGCCCGTCATCAGGAATCAGGTAGATTTATCGCTGAAACAAGTCACTTTTGAGTGTTTTCTACGAACAATATATGTTAGCTGCCTGTCTCCATATAGGCGGCTCAGTGAACCCCATAAGTATATTGGGCTCCACTGCCATCACCGTAAAGGCCGCGGAGTTCAGTGGACAGAGTTAAGACTTCTCACCAGACTTCATCGAAGGTTGCAAAGCATCATGCTCTCCATGTCGCTGTTGATTATATCAATCAAGAAAGCCCCTAGTATTCACTTATTTTCACTAGTTCAAACAATCCCCCCAGGCTTACAAACTTCTCTACATTGTGGTCCCCATGAGCAGCAGCTGGTCGCGGAAACCCAAGAGCTATACATCACTCGGTCGCCATTAAAGAATACGATTTTGTCTACCAATGGCTACCGGAACACTGCGACATCGCAGGTAACGGGCGCCAGAACGGTCAACCAGGACAGCGAACGTGTGTTGATCCCAGTTTCGAAAGCGGATGCAGCTGGTATATATAGTCTTGGCATTCTTGCGTGGGAGAGGAGGGTTGCATTATAAAATTCCAACCAGTTTTCGAATCCCGCGTTTACAATAGCAGGGTTTTGACCTGTAGATCCGGCTTCCACCTGGTCTACCAAGATTTGAAGTAGCACTACGATGTCGCCTGTGGATTGGCGTCACATTTAGGAGACTTGTTAGCTGCATGGCTCATTATCTTGCTCGTGGTGTCTGCAACTGCGACGAGACATCCAATTTGTGTATGCCCTGTGTGCACTCCTGAAAGGCACTCTTTATGCTGTGCGCTGGAGGGTCTTCATCCACGACTGCTGACAAAAGCGAAGATACTCGGCCAGTGGTCCCGGAAAACGTCGGCAACAAAGGCCTGCCAGGCACTGAATGAGCCTTTGCTGAGTGTGTTTGGCCTGCACGATGGAATATGGCTTTGCCTTACTCTTTATGGTTCCTGACTTCATATTCCTATTTTTTCCTTCACTTTTAAATGTCATCATCCATATCTGCCGCTTGATAATAGCAAACCGTTTTCTGCCACCGGTTAGCCTCTCTGTCTTTCTTTATAATCCTGTCAGGCTAGTCTTGTTATTATTTCTTTCCCTCACCACAAACGATCTGGTTCTCTCACAACCATTCATGACCGGCATTACTTGCCTATCTCCAAGCAAGCAATGCCGGTCATGATGGGTTGTGGAACACTTGCCAATGGGCAATCAAGATACGTCATTGTCATTTTGATAGAAGCATTTATAGAAGCGTCTTGACGAACCGAAGTAATCAGGTTGCCAGTTAGCTTCATGTCTTGTTTGAATTTCTCTTGTTGTTGATCCCATGTCAGGCTTTATCATTATGTACTATGCCGCGCCTAGCTTAAAAAGCGATCTTTTTGCGTCTTTGGTTCAATTATTTTTTTTATACCAAGCTTCTGTGGCATTTACTTTACAATCTTCATTTTCCTGAAGCGGCACACACAGCAGCATATTATATAGGATGCTTGTGATGCTTGCCAAGCCATACCCGCATTCATTATTAAGACCGGCACCGAAAATAAATCCCTTCTTTATTTTAAATTGTGTGCTCTATTTTTCGGTTAGATAAATGGTAATGTCACTAATCTCGCTAGAGCCAGTATACTGCGCTACGTATGGCAAGGAAAAAAAATATCACGCAAGCGAAGCTGCAAAAACCCCTCAACATGACCAAAATTGCAATGGGCATGGTACATTTAATCTGCGATTTTGGAAACAGCAAACTGCAAAAGCATTATCCGCACGAGCAGATGATTCACAGAGCGTAACACTAGTATGCGGGCTGGATATCGAAAATTCCGGTAGTCACTGCAAGGTAAGCCCTGGGAATTCTATTTTGTGATCGCAGATGCATCAGGGGCATTCTCACGGGGAAACGGCGTCGTCATCAGCGTCGTATTCCTCGAAGTAAAAATCCGCCATTGATTTATGTTTTGTGACTGATCATGTGATCAAGGTGGTCGCCCTGGAGTGGTTAGGGAGTTAGGAGGAGCAGGAAACTGATAAGATGATAAATAAATAAAAAAAAAACAACAACATCGGCAGCGAAGAATTGTATTACCCATAGAGGCTTCAGTGACGGCTGAAATATGTCACTGATATGTATAAAGGCAACAGCAGACACCCAACAATAACACTTTATAGGAAAGCAAGTAAGGGCTTTGAGCTTTTACGAAGCACTGTTTGCTGCTTAAATAGCTTAATATTCGTGTGGCATCACGTTTTTGGGCTTCGACGTCTACGTAAATATCGGGTGTATGACATGATTTGCAGCTGCTTCCTCGGCTTGATATACGTTGTACAGACTTTAGGCACGAAGTACAAACGATGTCTAATGCGAAATCCAATTTCGGGTTGGTTGATCTATTTATTGTAAATCTTGCTCCTGAGTGTTCGGTCGCGTTTTTCTTGCTTTCACTTTGGTAAAGCGGTAGTGTTTTCGCAGCTAGAATTGAGGGGGGGGGGGGGGGGGGCTTTAATCCATCAACCAAGATATTTCTGCGCCCTTTTACTATGAGTACCTGAAGCAGCTGCATAGGACGGCTTACTTCAGGGGTGCATTTACTGGTTTCTCTTGGAGGAGGTTGTTCCATTTGGACCGTGCATTTTCTGATCTTTGCACTGAAAATACGCATTTCAGCATGACGTTGCTATTCAAAAATTATTGTTTCGGAGCTGCTTAAAATCCGACCCTGGCTTGTTTCATATTATTTTTGAGCACAATCAAACCTGAATGCTTTTTGTGTTAGTGCAAACCACAAATTTCTTGCAACGGAATCGATTTATAGATACGCCGTGTATATACAAAAATAAATCAATAAAATGAATTACCCAAATCAGCGAGCACCGTAACTGGGCTCCGTACGCGCTAGCAGATTAGTGCAAACGTTTTCCGCCGCATCTACCTGCCTTCGATTCATCTTTTGCTGGGGCTGGCCACATCTTTTCCCAAGTCCGTGCCCAGTTATTTCACCGCCTAAGCACCGTCCAGTCATCGCAGGGAGCTACTCACAGGCAGGTTCAAGAAAACTAAAGCTTAAATTGGGAAAAGCTCAGCTCGCAAGGCTCCCTGGTCAAAATTGAAGCCCTTTATTTGCTTCTCACGACACGCCAGTAAAGAGGAGAGAACAGATGGAGGCTGTCGAGCAACGAAGCGCGTCGGGCCTCGCCGGCGCGTTATACGCCCGCCGCTCTTGCTTTGCTCCGAGTCGTATTATACATGGGTGGCAGCAACAGCAGTGCCCCGGGCGCCTTTTTGCACGCCAGCGCCGGAAATCACCGTTCTTGCGCTTTGGAGCAGTGTAGATGACATGACGGGGAAATCTCAGCACAAGATATGTGCGGGCCGCCCGCCATCTCTCTCCCACACTCGCTTACACCTGCGCGAGCGGTAACAACAAAATTTTTTGCGCCGCCGCCATGACTCCGGGCGGCGTCCTATATACGCGTACGCACCCCAGCCAGCTTGGCGCGCGCGTGTAAATATAGAAAGCTCAGGAGGGAGAATGGCGATAGTCGCCACGTAATTCAACAGGTCTCGGAAACTGCGCTGACCTGCCATGGCGTTGCCGCCATGGCTGAGCGGAATAATGGGGGAAGGTAGGGAGAGGATTGGGGGAGGGCTCTCTCGTGCACGTAAGAGGAGACTGACGACAAAGGGCTAGCGGTGTTTCCCATTCGTATGCTCGCCCCTACAACGAGCAAGAGAGGGCTGGCGTGTGCGAACGAAAACAAACGCGCTCCGGGCGACGGTTACGCGCTGCAGGCGTAACCGTTTCTGGCTCTTTTCGGAGCACCGTTATTTTTTCCCCGTTTGTTTGAGAGATTCGCGAATTTCGTGTAGTGGGGCTAGTGCTTTGAAACCGTATCAGCTGTTTGCGTGCCCCTACGCCCACCACCGCTGTCCCTGTAAATGATTTGCTCTTGTCCTGGTTTCCTCGCCAGTAGAACGACGCTTCTTTCGTGTTTGTTTTTTTATTCTTTTGCAATCCGTTGTGGGTTACGTCGTGCTGACGTAATTTGGCTATTTAAAAGCTTTTCCTAGGTGCCTGTTTCGGGCGCCTTCGGAATCTTGCATGTAATACGTTAATTATAATATTGTTGTAAAATTATTGTTCCAAATAAAAAAAAAGAAAAAGAGAATAATTATTCCCTCAAGACCAATTGCTGCGCTCAGATCAAGTATATTCGGCTAGGAAGGTGGAGATGGTTTATATATAGGCCGCTCACTCAGCACGATCTCCGGCCATTTAGACCTTCTCTTAACTCTCGACACGTGCATGTATAAAGAGTGCCTCGGCTGGTCAAGGGTAGTACCACAGAGTTTGTTACTCTTACCAAGGGCGAAAGCTGAGGGCTCCGCACTTCAGCCACCATGGGCTCGCTAAGAATCATGGGACGGTGTGCTACTTGGTGCGAGACAGTCCAAGTTTTTTCGGGAAAACAGAGTGGCGTTACTAAGATGTATCTTGCTCCTACTTATCATCATATCGAGGCACGAACGCAGAGCGCACGAAAGCAGGCGCCGCCAATAAAAGGTTTCTGCTTTCCGCATTGCCTCTAAAAAGTTCCTAAAGTAATTGAGTGACCATATCTAGTTTAGAAACATTTTTTTCGTTGTAAACTGTGCCTATTATGAGCGACATATTGGTTTCCGTGCTGCTCAATATTTAGCCAATAGGAGAGAGAACCATCACTTATTTTGAACCAAATGTAATCTTACGCGCTGTTTCGCCCGCTTTTTGCAATTTACAACCACAAAATTGAATGCTGGGACATTTTTTATTCTGGAACAAAGTTTATCATTGCATTATTCGTCGCCAAACGCTGTAGTTCTGCGCTCGGTAGCTCTTCGCCCCATGATGCTTTGGGCGCCCATGGTGACTGAACTGGTCGTCAGGGAGCTTCATGCAAACTCCCATAGATGGCGGCACAGCTTTCCCTTTTGGTAAGAGTAAGAAACTCTATGGGTAGTACAGTACACACAAGATTAAGGGTCGGCCGCGCAAGCTTTGAAATGCAGGGTGGCATCGGCACAAGTAGTACATAGGGCAGCATTACGGTCCTTTTTCTCAGCGCGATCATTAGAATACAGTAGGCTAAAGAAGACAGAGCGCGAAGGAATGCCTTTTTAGTAGCCCTAATTAAAACGTCTCCGAAACACTCCTCGAAAACATTTCAACGGTATATTAAGGCTTCCCTTCAGCGGCGAGCCCGGTGGCGCAGGCCCCACAGGCGTTTAGAGAAAATTAATATTGGTCGAAAAGATCTGAAGACACAACTTGAAGCGGATGAATTTAAAATTGATTAAAATAAAGTTAATTTTAGCTATACAAGGTCGCAACATTACCCAAAAGTTGTTAGGGCAAGTAATTATTTAAGGCAAATGAATTGCCCTGAAAAGAATTGAGAATCTAATCGAGACTCTTAAATCCCGTTTTAGACTAGCCACACTCCTATGACAGGAACGCTCTTCCGGCTGGGTTAGAGCGGGTCTTTATATATATCCCACGTGGTCTTTCACAAACCTGGTAGCTTGGGAGTTGTATGGTAATGAGTATTCGTGATATTAGAAAGGCACTAATTAGGGGATTAGTAACTAAGCGAATAACGAAGTGCGTGCATGTCGATGAGGGGTGAACGCACGCGACTGAGAAGCCGGAAGAGGAGCAGTTGTCGAGAGCCATTAGCGCTCTTGCGTCATGGCTCTTACGCCCCCCCCCCCAATTATCTTCCACATAAGAAAACCACGTTTTAACAGCCATGGTTTTTGACTGCTTGCCAAGGGCGTGTGAAGCGAAGACTTGGGCAAAATTAATTTGATCCTATATTTTAAGCCACTGGATTAAAATTGATCGGAAGTACATACCTAACATCCATCGTCGCATCTTTAAATACGATTGAGTTGCACTTTGGAAATACGCGAGTAAATTAGTTGTCCACTAAGCAATGTACATGACACACCGGTTGCTCCATTCCCTTAAGCAGTATTTCTGACCCCTGGCATTTAGGTTTGGTTTGGGTCTGTGGGTTTTAACGTCCCAAAGCAACTTAGACTATGAGAGACGCCCTGGAATTTAGGTTTGATTTGGGTCTGTGGGTTTTAACGGCCCAAAAGACTATGAGAGACGCCGTAGTGGTGGGCTCCGGAAATTTCGACCACCTGGAGGTTTTTAACATGCACTGACATCGCACAGCACTGGGGAGCCTTGCTTTTCGCCTCCACCGAAAAGCGGCCGCCACGGCCGGGATTCGATCCCGCACCTTGGGCACAGTAGTCGAGCGTCCTATACCACTGCACTACCATGGCGAGGGCCCCATTAAGTGTTGTAGAGCATAAGCTTTGTACAATTCGGGTCTAGAAAGCGGAGAAAATTAACTAAAGTATGCCAGGTATAGGCATCATGGACCATCATGTAGGAATTAGATACGCTGATTTCTTTCTCCGAGGACCTGAAAAAACTAAACAAAAAGACGACAGAAAGGAATAGAAGAAAAACAAAACAATACAAGATCACCTCAACTAGTCAACAGTCAAGTTATTTTATTAACGCGGCCAGAATTGAAGCGTCATAATGTTAGTGGACGTACTAGAGGCTTCAAGGGGTTTGCCCAGAGAGTAGGTATATAAACTTCTTTTGAAACTGCAAACTGTTAGCAAGGTACGTTGGTACGTACGCACAGAGCAAAGAGGCGCTCGTGAACACTTTCTAGAGTATGCACACTAAATAGCATTAATTTTATATGTGGATATTTCATGCGTGGTAAGCTCCAGCTCGACTTAATTAAAATATTCGAATTACCTGACTCGCTCAAAGGAGATTGCTGCGATTTATCAGGCAGCGCAAGCAAATGTTCACTATACAAGGTGGTGTGCGACTGACTTATCTACGCTTACATAAAGCCGCCGTTCGTGGTACTTACCCGACCGCTTCTTCTCCTTGATGCTTGATTACATCACGCCAAGAAAGGACCGCTGGGGCGCCGCTATCTTGGAGGAAATCTAGCAGCAGGCAGGGCACCTACCTCCTGTAGCCACTTCTGTGGCTTCCGAAAACAACATGTGCAAGTGGCGACCTACATAATAACCTTGCCAGCTCACGACACGCTTAAAGAACCAGCGCTTCCGGCATTACATAGCGTTACGTGTGTGTAACTGGCACACGTATGAAAGCTGCTGAAGCGCTTTTAAAAGCGTTGTATGCAGAATATGCCACTGAATGAAGGTGACGTGTTGATCACGAATCGACACGTTTAGCAGCGCATTATTGGGAGCATGTAATGACAAGCAAATGCGTAAATTTTAATCGCATGTAAATAAAAATAGTTCAACGTCACAAAAGTACGTGTCGGTCATTTTAGCTGGCGGCTTCAACTCAAGAGCATCAAAGGAAGTGTTGTCAATGAAAAGCAAACAAGCAACCAAGCAAAGAAACGGTGTGGCTATATTATGCCATATCATAGCTGAAATAACCGGCGCAAGCCCTGCTGTCCTTTCTCTTTCTCCTTCTCATCTTTCTGTCTTCTTTGATTCTTTTTTCTTTTCGTGTCTCTTTTGATCTTCTTTTAACGCGAAAGAAATCCGATGTCGACGTTGTCGTCGGGGGTGTGAGCAAAAAAGCTGGCAGTTTACATGAGCGAGCTCTGACCGGACGTATATAGGGTTTCCTGACGTTACGTTCGGCAGAAGCTGCCAACTCGGGTCTCTCCTGTCGAATGAGAAGGTGATATCAGAATCAGCCTGCCAGGACCCTTGCATTCAAGTTAACCCTACGCCACGCAGGCTTCATACGGCTTGGTTAAGGCGGGGCTTTATATGTAGTGTGGTAGCCTACGCTGTCGCTTTATACCCTTAAAAGCGGAGCTTAACTGCCTGACATAATTTTCTTTCTTTTTCGCCTCTTCACTTCTCTCTCCGTTTACTTATCATGACTTAGCTTGTCCTGCAGATGCGGGATTCAATTACACGACCACCGCTGACAGCCTAACCAAGTTCAGTCGGAAAAAAATTGCCCTGCAAACACCATCACGGCTAGAAAAGCCGTTATTGGAAATATGCATTCAGGCTTGGTTTGCCAAAGTGACGCGAAAGAGAAAGTTTGCAGACGCACTTGAGAAAAAAAACAACTGCGCCTGGCACCCTCTCTTTCTCCCTCACGTGGCATGGCCGCTGTTGCAACTTGGTGACGCTGGCATCAAGATCTGACGCGAAGCCACGGAAGGGTCTCACCACATTATCAGGGAATGCGCCGACTCCCCAGGCGCCGGCATGAACAATAATAGTGGGGAAGTTTGGGAGGTTTGGCATCGGAATGGAGACCCCGCCGTTCAGCAGCAGGCCATCCGCCTGGCGGCTGAGGCCGTAAAGAACTCCTGTACCTTCACTAGTCCTTAGTCTGCGGGGCTCCTCCAGATCCGCCCTCTGGCCTACGTGCCGGGGGCGGGAAAGGGAGGGCACCTTTTCGGTGGAAAATAAAAGTTTGCATACATTCATTCACCACAAGTGTAATTATTGATGGCATCTAATGTCTGGAGCAGTATAAAGTGGTTAGCGCTCGTCCTGTCTTCTTCTACGTCTGTGTCCGTGTTAAGTGCGGTAGTCGTTTTTAATGATAATAATGATATTAATGGTTAGGACCAGGCAGATATTAAGATGAAATTTACCCATGCTGTATACGTAGGTATGAAATCTGGATAAAATTTGTCATGTTCTCTGTGAGGCCTTCCTCCAGCAGCATTCTGCAATTTACGCTGTCAAAACATTAAAATTTCGCGGCGCTATCTGCATCTAAGTGGGCGCTCCTCGGGAAACCAGTGAGACACGCTACAAGACACACACCTAAGCGTGGTGTTATGGTCTGCGCATGCGATACGGTATAGCGCATGCGGGCAACGAAAGAGCGTTCCTGGCTTGAAGCCCTGAGGCCTTGAAGCCATTCTGTCGTCGTCAAAGTGTGATGTCATGCATCATGGGAGGGAAGCATAATAAATAAAACGTAACATACGGCCGCGGACGTGATTCGAACCCAATGCGAAGCGCGCAGGTCACCAGGTCACCTTCCCTGGCCGCTCCATTAAATTCAGACAAATACGGTTGACGGTCCTTGCGCGTAGATGTATATTTTGAGCGTACTAAGCCATTGTCGCAGACTCGCAACTTGACGTCGCACGTGTTAAACGGCCACATTTAGTTAAGCGCGCTCTCCCCCGAGACCGGCAGTGATTCTCGCGTTGTGCGTTGCCTTCTTTATCAACTTCCATTCGTGCGCAGGTCGGTCGCAAAGCAAGGCTACGCAGGTGCTTGCACGTGAAAGCCAAAGTTTGAACGCATGTGCACTTCACAGCAAAAGTGCTTATTGCCCCTTGTAAAATGCTTTAGGGACAAGTACCCCCTCCCACCTCCCAAAGCGGAGCAGATTTAAAAAAAAATAATTACTCGTTGCTCGATGGCAGCCATATGGATACAAGAAAAAAAATTCGTGGACATTTTGGCGACTAAAGTGATGAAAGGCAAAAACCTGAGTGCTGCATTCTGCTACGCGACTTTTGCGCATGTAGCGATGAATGCTGCTACGAGTAAAACGATAGACTACTCTTTCACATTCTGTGAGTGCATTTATTCAGTGAATTCTGCTTGGCAGAGAAGAGATCGCGCTCCTTGTAGTTGTTCTACGTTCACTGTTGTGTGGTTGATTTTACCGGGTGCACGGCATTAGGTAGTAATTAATTAATTACGAAACTGTCACCAAATATTATCCCTCAATTATTAATTACTTATTTATTAATAATTAGGTAAGTTATTAGTCAATTAGAATTTAAAAATTACTTAGAAAACAGTAATTAGTAATCAGTGATTATAATTCAGTAATTAATATTATTAGTCATTAATTAGTAATTGATCATTAATTGGCATATGGTCATATAAGGCACGCATTCGGGCATACTGTGGTAGTGCTCTGTGATTGGTCGACACCTCCATGACGTCATCCCGTCTCGACCAATCAGAGCCGCCGCAAAAGCGTGACACTTGCTGACGACAACGATGAGGCAATAAAGGCTTTCGCCTTATTATATGCAGCATTCTCAACCCTCAAGTTTATGATGAAGGTGCATAGCTTTCTTTTGTAGCCACATATATGACGACGCTCGGATGGATTCTTATGAGTAATTTCTCCTTCATTCTCCCTAGCCTTGGAGGACTGAAGGGAGGAGGGAGGGGGGGGGGGGGGGTGAGTTGGTCGCTCCGAGGGCTTCTATCGGTCGAGGGCATAACCCAAACCGCTTGGGAATCTGTACCGTGCCGCGCAGGCGCTAAATACTTTTCGGGCTGCTCTGCGTCGTTACTGTGCGAAAAAGCAAATATACAGAGCAAAGCCTGCCGTCTGCGCTTCCGGCGTAGATGCGGATTTATCTATTACTCCACACCGTACGGCCGCAAAGGGCACTGCGCTCGCATATGCGCTGAACCTCTAATCTCAGCCCTATCAGTTCTATTTTAGTTATTCTCGTTTCAGATATTCTCTCTGCAATCAGTACCAACAAAGAAAGCGAAAAGCAAACGTTTGGTACTTAGTTCGGTAAACAGAAAATATACATGTTTTATTATTGTGTCGTTCATTACTCAGCTCGTTTAGTGACCGACACTTAAGAATCAGTTTTCTCTTTGCTCCAGCGCTTTTTAATTCAGGCCCAAATTGGTCCTTAGCAAGATCCTGTGGCGATTCTTCTAGGTGTCTCACAGCTAACTCAAATGACAGGGTTTGCACAGTTGCCACACGCGCGCACGAACGCACGCACGCACGCACGCACGCGCGCAAACACACACACACACACACACACACACACACACACACACACACACACACACACACACACACACACACACACACACACACACACACACACACACACACACACACACACACACACACACACACACACACACACACACACACACACACACACGCGCGCGCGCGCGCGCGCACGCACGCACGCACGCACGCACGCACACACACGTACACACGCACACAGACACACGCGCGAAGAGAAAAACCGCTCGCTGCACACGTGGGAATAGCCGGCGGCACGTTGGACTCGCTTTCCTTCCCGCATAACTTTCCGCTCTTTCCGTGGGAGGAAAGGGGCTGCAGCCTACGTGTGAAATATTCCAGGAACGTTCTAACTGCGCGAGACATCGTAAGAATTACGCAAGAGGACACACTTAGCGCTGCTTGCCGCCATGGTGCCATGGTGCCATGGTGCCGAGCCACGAGCGTCCTACTTCCTGCGTTCTGCATCTCTAGATGCGGCCTATTGCCAAGCCTGCATCCGACTATTCTCCTTTTCCTCCTAGTCATCTATTTTTTGTGTGTGCTGAGGGAGATTAGTCACATATAATATCATTTGCCCCCTCCAGCGTTACTGCTTGATTTCGCGTGTATTCAAGGATGCCGGCGACTAAGATAAAAAAAAAAAAAACAGGCTTTTGAGATATGAGGACGACGCCTTCCTTCATTATTGCAACAGTGTTGGCGGACGTCAGAAAATGGGAATGCGCGATGGTATAGTGCATGCGCACAACTAAAAAAAAAAAAAAGCGTTTCTGCGTGAAGCCCTGAGTCCTTGAAGCCTATGGTTAGTCGGTAAATAATTTTGTATAACTATTACACTTATTTGTCCAGTTGCAATTAGGGAATAATAGTCAGCCATTTAGTAATAGCCATATTGACGCGTTTGAATTGTGGTGCTGGCGGAGACTCTTGAGAGTTCCTTGGACGGCCAGAAGATCAAATCAGTCGACATTGTCGACCATAAACCCTGACTGCTCATTGGAGGGTCAAATTCTAAAGTTAAAGCTCAGCTACTTTGGTCATCTGATGAGAAGAGAGGAGTCGCTGGAGAAAGATTTGATGTTGGGTAAGGTTGAGGGTCACCGGAGAAGGGGTAGGCAGCGAACGCGATGGTTAGATGGCATCCTCGAGGCGCTGCAAATGAAGTTATGTGATGTTAGGAAGATAGTGAGAGACCGGAAAGCGTGGCGTGATATGGTCCATAGGGTCACGAAGAGTCGGACACGACAGAACGACTGAACTGAACTGATATCACTTTTTCGAATTTCGAAACACGATTACCCTAAGCGTCAAGGCTCAACAACCTTTGTCGATCTGACGACAAAAGAAGCGCGCTATCAAAAAATCCCCACTCTATGCACTGCCTCCAGCGCTGTCAATCAATGGCGCAGATATCCCGTCACCTTCTGTGCCCCGTCTGCGCTGCGGTGCTTGCCGCTACTTGCAGCTCGAACCTAGATAGGATAGAGAACGTGACGGGGCACTTGTACCTACTGATCGCTATTAGGGGGCTGGATGGCGTATTGGGCGTGCGAAGATGAAGCCACCGGAATTAATCGAGCTTCTCTCCGATGTCAGCCTTTGGGAGTGCAAAAGATGGCGTTTGTTGCAATTTCCATTTTACGCTTCGCAGTGTGTCGATTCGTTCTCATCGTGTTTTTCCACGACAAAGCCTAACTGGTTTGTCATCACTTGCATGAGGATGTCTGCAAAGTCCTCAGGAGAGAGGTCTCACGAAAAAGGCCCCTATGCCTTTCAATGGGACGGCATCAGCAGACGACAGGATGACCCTGCAGACGGCACGCACAGGGCCTCGTCTGCTGCGCTCTTCGTGGTCCCGTTGGGCTAATGTCGCCTTCATTTGTGGTATACACTGTAAAAAATGTGTGTGGAATTACAGGCATTTTTAAAGAAAATTTCTGTACCAGTACAACCATATCTGTTCTACTTCAGTGACCGAAATAGGCTCACGAGAAAAACAGTAATTTTCTGTTTTCCAGCCGAAACTTTGATTGGAAGGCAAACAATTAGATATATTTTTGCCGTCTATTATATTTTCTACCGCAAACTGATTTTTGCTTGAATAGTAGGTAAAATTTGAATAGAAAGCGAAATGGTATGATAACCCCGAAGACGCTGTCCGATGATCGGCTGCGTAACAATTTCGATTCGAGAGAAGATAACTAGTGGCGCCACATTGAGGTCCATTGTAGGTTGGCTCCTTGCTACAGTGGTATCTGTTACGCATTTTTACACTTGCCTCTTTTCGGTGGCCAGACAACGGCTGTTGCGAGGCCAAGCTTATGGGTGCCATCGAGGCTTTTGCCTTAAAATAGTGTTCATTGAAGAAATTGGCGCTTAACGCAATTGTTTCAAGAAGAAAACGTGAAATGAAAGACGAGTAAGAAAAAAGTTATATTTGCATCATTATTTTCACTGCGAGAGAAAAAACACTGAAATAAAAACCAAGAACAACACCGTATAACAGAAAATATTTGTCAATTTACAAAAATTTTCTATCTGTTGTAAACAGAAAAACTGTAAAATCCCAGAAAAATTAATAAAACAGAAGACATAGCAGAACAGAAAAGTTCTAGCAGGACAGCTGACAGAAAATTTCTGTATTTTTGAACAAAATGTTTTTACTGTGTACGCTCTGCCACTCTAAGCCCAAGTTATATAATCTCAGGTAGAGGATAATGTTATATCAAATTTGCCGAAATGTTCGACTAATGTTAGTGTGTAATGTTATGTGATGCTCAGAAAAAGTGACATAAGCAGCATTAAGGCAACGCTATGAAGCTGACACGAAACTATTCGCGCAACGTTTTATGTTGCTTAGGGACGAATGCCCGGAGTTTCACCCTCGCTCGCCATTTGTTTAAAACGCGAAAATTCTGATTTAAGGTGAACTGAGCCTCATTGTAATTTTATTAGTGCTATTTTACACTCGCAAGATTGGAACCACACAAGAACTTTGTGTGAAACCAGTCTGCCTGTCTTTTTTGATTTCACTGTATTTACACGGTTTTTCAAATGATCCCTCACATTTCTTGTCTCCAGCTTGCCTGTTTCTTTTATATAAAAGCGGACATTCCACAAGCACAACGCTCAACGATACGAACTACAGGCAGAAAGTCGCGACTTATTCCTCTGAAATACACAGATATCCATGCCACCTACTGATGGAGATCAGTGCTCGTGACATTGATTGGCGAAGATATGAGGGCGGCGACCAGCACCGCCATGCGACAGAAGAGCCCCAGCTGTTTCATCGACTCGGGGATCGAGATATGAGCCGCATAGTCCCCATTGCAGCCGGATCCCCACCGGTTACACATTGGGTGCAGGCTTTACCCCATGCCTTCATTCTCGGCTATTCTGGTGAGAATTGTATGCCAAATGGGAATTCGACTCTACCTGTTTTTTAAAGGAAAAGTAAATACTTTGTGTTATGGGGCTTGATGGCGAAAAGCTGCCCGATACAAATCAGCCGCCGCCACCGTCATATCAACCATTAAAACACACTCCTAAACTCTTCGGAGCAATTTCGCTGTTTAATAAACTCTATTTTCATCACCTCGAAAAGTCATATTAGGTTTACAATGGTTTATTTTCCACCGCAGCAGACGATTCGCAGCCTTAACAATACTGCTGCTTGATGATTTCTGCTCTATTCAGCTAATCTTAAGTTGACGTTCTTTTGAACTCTCAAGCTAGTACTCGTGCTGCGAAGTTAACATGTAGCACGTAGTTTGTACTTCCACATATGAGGCAAAGTTCACCGAAAGAATGTGCCTACCAGAGACACCGCAGGAGGCAGAATTTCTTGATCACTGCGCGGGCGCTTCATCAACGAGTGCTGATAGCACGCGTGTTTTTCTTTTTTTTTTTTCAGCTGGACAAGTTTTTAATTGAAGCTTTCTGGTGTAATGTAGGTCGCAGTACAAAGCGTTCTAGTGTGGTGTAGGTCGTGGGACTTCATTTTAAAAGCGTACACAAATGTAGATGCTGTTTACATGCTTTAATTAGATGAGGAGTGTCTGAGTGGGGGTTTCGATGACAT
This sequence comes from Amblyomma maculatum, assembly GCF_055883805.1. Classification (NCBI taxonomy): domain Eukaryota; kingdom Metazoa; phylum Arthropoda; class Arachnida; order Ixodida; family Ixodidae; genus Amblyomma; species Amblyomma maculatum. Next base: position 58,257,668 of record NC_139344.1, read on the forward strand.
CCATAATCACCGTACATTTAGAGGTAAGGGAAGGTACACGGGCTCGATTGAGATAGGTTTGCTTTTAGTTCTGTTTAGTTATGAATTTGAGCGTCTCAAAGAAACTCGACAGTCCCCAAAGGAAGTGACGGCCGCAATGGAGGATTCCGGAAATTTCCTCCATCAACGTGCAATGACGACGCACAGCACACGGACGTTTTGCTTTTCGCCTCCGTCGAAAATCGGCCTCTGCGCACGGGGTTCGCCACCGTGGTGGGGCAGTTTTACTTTTGATGAGGAATATTTCTTCATTTCGCTTTTCCTTGCCCTTTCTTTTTGTTATGTTTTCCTCTGTTCGTGCACATTCCCGGGGCGCTGTACCGGCATAGATTTCGCAAAGCAGAGTTGTCTCCTGCAGGAGAAGCCTACCTACGTCTGTTATTGTCAACGTATAAGACTCTAGTTCTTCTACTCATTGAGCATTACGTCATCTATGAGCATTTCTTTTCAGATAGTCGTGTGGTTTCATACGAGAAGTGTTGCATGAGCCATATTTTGTTTTGGAGTTCGGCCATACAGGAAGTGCAAAGCGCAAAAATGTGTCTATTCCCTTTTATGTTTCTTTATTGCTACTATGTGGGGTATGCCAAGTCCATTCGAAAAACAAGTGTAATAAGAATATCGCAGCACTGTTTCACAATGGAGCACGAATAATTCAGGTTAAGCCTCAGTCGAAGAAGGCTCGAAAATGGCACAACCGCATCACTTCTAATCAAGTACTTTGCGAAAATCGAATGTATTCGTGAGAGTACAAATAACAGTGCGAAAGGGCGAAGCCTTAGTAGCGGTGCGGCTGAGTAGTGCTGCTATACCTTAAAAAAAATGTACCTTCACAGGGGTCAAATTATGCAACACTAATTTCCACTGTTGTTTACGAAACAATAGTCAGTATATTAGCTGTACGCCCACCATGTGATAGCTGCAAGAAAATTACTTTCTTGCTGATAATGACGACCGCCGATAAAGACGCTCAACGTTTGGGAAAGTGAGAGGGCTGTGGGTTGCAAATGAACAACGGACGACGAGAACTCGCGCCAAGACAGGGGTGGACAAACCCGCACTTGAATATGCTTTTGTGAACAGTCTCGTGCATATAAAATAAGTAACTGATAGTATTGACGTCACTGCGCGAGGAATGTAACTAATTACAGTGGCTAATCACAGCTCCTGAAGACTACGTGAACAAGTACAGGAAAGTAATCAATTACTACTTTCTTACTCTCTTTAAAACCTTTATTGCAATGAAACAAATTTACCCCGACTACAATGAATGAGAGCGGATTATTTGATGTTCTGTTAAACGTTGCGAATTTTCTGACGAAATTGTTTTTCTAATTTTTCGCTAAGATTGCAAGTACAAATCGGTTTGGTTTGTAAGGTTTAATGTCCTAAAGCGACGAAGGCTATTAGGGACGCCGTAGCAGAGGACTCCGTAAGGGAGAATTCTCGAAATTTTGACCACCTGATGTTCTTTACGCGCACTGACATCGAGCAGTAAACAAATGCCTTGCTCTTCGCTTCCATCGAAAGTGGCCGGCGCGGCCGATATTCGATCCCGCTTCCTCGGGCTCAATAGTCGAGTGCCCTAACCACTCGGCCATAGCTGCGCAGGTATAAAGTATAAACACCTAGCTCACCAGCTTGCATAGGAGATCCTCTGGTAGTGCACTACTGATTTCAACTAAATAATGTAGGCTTTTTGATATATATATATATATATATATATATATATATATATATATATATATATATATCCGCCTCGCATGCAAGAGGACCGGGGCTCAAATCCCGGTGCCGCGCAATTCTCCACCGGATTGAACAAAAAAAAAAAAAAATCCGCGTGTCGATGGAATTGCATAAACAGGTTTGGGGTGCGACCTGATGCCGGTGAACACCTCCCGCAACGCACTCCCTCACCAGAGCAGGAGTTGGCCACCCTGGTGCAGCAATTGGCCGCAACCTCTCATGATTAGTTCCATAAACCCCGGCCCTCACTCACCAGCGGCTGCGGAACAGCTGACCACGGCGGCGGTCAGACCTGTGACGCGGCAGGGGCTGCTAAAAATTCCTGGCTCCGCTGTACAGGCCGCCATTGGAAACTGACCCTGGCAACGTTTACCGCCAGAATCCTAGCCAGTGAAGCTAGTTTAGCAGTGCTGTTAGAGAAACTAAAGGACATTAAATGGGATGTCATAGGGATTAGTGAGGCTAGGAGGCCGAATGAGGCATATACTGTACTGAAGGATGGGCATCTACCATGTTATCACCATGTTATCGAGGTTTACCGGAGAGGCGAGAACTAGGAGTAGGTTTCCTTGTCAATAAGTGTATAGCGGGTAATATAGATGAATTTTATAGTATTAATGAGAGGGTGACAGGCATCGTAATTAGACCTAATAAGCGGTATAAGATGAAGGTTGTACAGGCCTATGCACCTCTACATGTAGTCATGATAACCAGGCAGTTCAAAGCATCTACGAAGATGTTGGATCGGCAATGAGAAAAGTAAAGACGTAGTATACTGTACTAATGGACCACTTCAATGCCAAGGTAGGAAAAAAGCAGGCAGGAGACCAGGCAGTAGGTGACTATGGCATTGGTTCTAAGAATAGAAGGGGGGAGTTATAGTTGAGTTTGCAGAGAGTAATAAGTTATGAATCATGGATGCCTTCTTCACCAAACGGAAGAACCGAAAATGGACATAGAAAAGTCCTAACGGGGAGACTAAAAATGAAATTGACTTCATACTGTGTTCAACCCCCGCCATTATGGAAGATGTAGAGGTAATCAGAAAAGTGCGATGGAGTGACCACAGGGTGGTGAGGTCCCGAATTAGCCTGAATCAGAAGAAGGAGCGCAACAGATTAGTCAGAAAGAAACCCATCAACGAATTAGCGGTGAGGGGGAGGGCAGAAGAGCTCTGGATCGCGCTACAGAATAGATATTCAGCTCTAACCGAGGATGGCGATATTACCTTCGAAGCAATGAACAATAATTTCAGAGATATCATCACTGAGTGCGCTGTAGAAGCAGGCGGTAGGAGAGTTATAGAGGATACCGGTAGGCTGTCTAAGGAGACGAAAGATTTGATTAAGAAACGCCAGTGTATGAAAGCTTCCAATCCAACAGACCAGATAGAATTGGCCGAGATATCAAATCTAATCAATAAGCGCAAGGTGGCCGATATAAGGAAGTATAACATGGAGAAATTTGAGCATGATGTAAACAAGGGGTGAAGCCTTAAAGCGGTAAAGAATAAATTCGGCATAGGCAAAAGCCGGATGTATGCGCTAAGGGGCAAGGCGGGCCCCTTAGCAAGGAAGTCAAGACAAGAAAGTCAAAGTAGCCGAGGGGTTCTATACAGATCTCTACAGTAGCCAAAGCAGTCAGGACCGTATTGAGATTGGCGGCAGGGAAAAACAGTCAGACGTTCCACCAGCGACGAAGGACGAGGTCAAGAAAACATTAGAAACTATGAAAAGGGGGAACTCAGCTGGAGAGGATCAGATAACTATACAGATTCGTTGAAAGACGGGGGGGATATCGTGCTGAAAAACTGGCCACCTTGTATACGCAGTGCCTGGTGTCATCGACGGTACCGAAACCATGGAAGAATGCAAACATTATCCTCATACATAAGAAAGGGGACGCTAAGGACCTTAAAATTAGACCAATCAGCTTACTGTCGGTTACGTATAAAGTATTCACTAAGGTAATCGCTAATAAAATCAGGACAACCTTAGACTGCGATTAAGCAAAGGATCAAGCAGGTTTTCGGAAATGGTACTCTGCTATCGATCATATCCATACCATCAACCAGATGATAGAAAAATGCTGGGAATATAACCAGCCCCTATACATAGCATTCATTGATTACGAAAAAGCATTTGACTCAGCAGAAACCTCGGCGGGATGCAGGCATTGCGAAATCAGGGGGTAGACGAGCCGTACGTGAAAGTGCTGGAAGGTATATATAGTGGCTGCACAGCAACCATAGGTTTGCATAAAGAAAGTAACAAAATTCCCATAAAGAAAGATGTTCGGCAAGGAGACAAAATCCCCCCGGTACTATTCACAGCTTGCTTAGAGAGGAAGTATTCAGAGACTTGGAATGGGAGCAGTTAGGGATAAGGGTAGATGGAGAATACCTCAGTAATCTGCGATTTGCTGATGACATTGCCTTGCTAAGTAACTCGGGGGATGAACTGCAAATAATTATTGATGACCAAGACAAGAAAAGTAGAAAGGTAGGCTTCAAAATAAATATGCAGAAGACGGAGGTAATGTTCAACAGCCTCGGGAAGGAACAGGAGTTTACGTTAGGTAACGAAACAGTGGAAGTAGTAGGCGAATATATCTACTTAGGACAGGTAGTAACCGCAGATCCGGACCATGAAAGGGAAATAACAAGAAGAATAAGATTGGAATGGAGCGCATTTGGCAAGCACTAGCAGATTATGACTAACAGCTTGCCGTTATCGCTCAAGAGGAAAGTATACAACAGTTGCATCTTACCTGTACTCACCTATATAGGGCTGAAACGTGGAGGCTAACCAAGAGAGTTCTACTTAAGATGAGGACCACGCAGAGGGCTATGGAACGAAAATAGGTAGGGGTAACATTAAGAGATAGGAAGCGTGCAGATTGTATTAGAGAAATAACTCAAGTTACTGACATTCTAGTGAAAATCAAGAAGAAGAAATGGGCAGGGACAGGACATGTAGTGCGAAGAGAGGATAACCGATGGTCGATTAGGGTAACAAACTGAATTCCAAAGGAAGGAAAGCCTAGCAGGGGGCGGCAGAAAGTTAGGTGGGCGGATGAGGTTAAGAAGTTTGCAGGAGTAAAGTGGATGCAGCTAGCACAGAACCGGGTTAATTGAAGAAATATGGGAGAGAAATGCATTCTATTAATTACAAAATTAAAGGGAAATATAACTGAATGCAAGTAATCAATGAGTACGCGCTACGCACCACTCTGGGTGTGACCACTTTGAACGCATCTACCCGAATTGGGGCTGTGCGGCGATGAACCTTGAATACCTGACAATATGTTCTTTTTTCCTTATTCTTATGTGCGCTTTTCCACGTCTCTAGTGGTTTTTATTATTCTCCAGACACATTTGTGGAAATTGTAGGTATTTGTTTCTAATTTCTTTGCATTCTGTTGTATTTTTTGTTAAACCCTTGTCAATACTGCATCCTTTTTTGAACATTTTTACGTTAATAATGCACGGGAGGTCCCAATTGAGGCCTTGACTTCGAAACCTCGTCCTGGATACTTACTCTATCTACTATGTTCATGAAGAAAACTAAACTCTTCTTAGTTTTATACCGAGCATACCGATCGCTATAGCGTGCTGTGCGACACCCTGTTTTTGCAATAGTAATCGTAAAAAACTATATATAGGCGAGGTTGTTCATTTTCGCGGGAATTATCTTAAAGTATTCGAGGACTCGACAGCACTACCGATTTGTTACGAATACCATTGAATATATAATGTTTGATTCATTGTGCGAATCCAAAAGCATGGTGTTGGATTCGCTACTAAAAAGTTTTGAATATGCACACATCCTCAAATAATGACATTCGATAAGTCTCACAAACCCGAAAGTATTGTGAACTTCAACACTGAGCAAAGCAGGGTCATCTCTGTACTAACGATAATACAGGATGAAGGAACTTAGATTTGCTGCCGTCTTTACCGTGCTTATTTGGGAGGTGCAGATTTCACAAAGGTTCATACACGCATGCAGAACCTTGTTCTTAAAAACAAATAAAGGTCTGTGCACACCGTAATGGCGGCTGGAAACGCACCAATCGCATCACGCTAAATGATCAGTCGCGTGCGCCATATTAACTCGGCGGGTAGCAGGGGTCACCATGGTAATAACTGCTAAACGAGGCATACAGTGTGACACAGGAAAGACTGTTTCTTGCAGGAAGTACCGGTATTAGGGAAAAAAAATGAAAAAAGATAGCCAGGGAGCTCACTTTGTTCAACATCCGCATATTTACAGGTAAAACATCATCTGCCACTATTTTGGGTATACTCACAGGAAGAGCAAAAAACCGCAGCGAAGCAGTATAGGGGCAATACCCGACCTGCTTGAAAGGGTCCGAAGCATTTCCGAAAATAGGCGACGCGTCCGATTGATCCCCGTCACGAGCACACCGGCCTTTCGAGAGCGAAGCGACTCGCGCTAGGCTTCGAAAAGAATCTCCTAATTGTGCAGCGCAATTGTATACATCGCTGCTCGAGGAAGCAGTGGGCTCTAAGCGCACGTCTTTTACCGAACGATACAGTTACTTTGGCGGCTGTCACTCGTAACGGCGCCGGTATCGAGCACAAACGCCGGACGTCAACCTTTGATCACGGCGCGCTGAAAGCGGAAACACACCAGCGATGCGCGCTTGAGGCTGCACCGCGGTCACGAAGAAGGGGATGCCCGGTCACTCATTGCGAGGATGCACATTCGCGTCATCGGGCTTATGTACACACATACACAAAAGGCAGGGGTCCACAGTCTGCTGCCGCCCCCGTGCCCGCCGCGTGAACGCCGTCCGGCTTTCCTGCTCTCGTAAGGTGGGCGAGCGGCGGTCGGTAGATCTTTGTTGTTCCGCCGGACTTCCTCGAGGAACTGGAAAGAGGAGAAGGCCTCTAGGAGGAAGGAAGGGCGGCGGAAGTTGGAAAACAGAGAGGGTGAAATAAGAAGAGACGTACAACAGAGCGAAAGAAGGCGAAAGGAATGAAGGAAGGAGCCTCCTGCTCTCCATTCAGGCGAAAGGAGTTCCAGTTCTTCGCGGAGGGCCCCTCAGAGAACAACAACGCGTGTCCCTACACAGCATCGCGAGCTTGCGTGGCTACCGTTTGGGCGCTACCCGCAATGTGGACTCGCACGACGCTCGCGGCCTGCCTCTGCCTCGCCGCCGCAGCGACGGCCACGACGCCGCCGCAAGTGTCCCGCGCCGTGGCCGACGACGAAGCGCCGCTGGCCGGCGCCACCACAGTGTCCGACGACGTGCCGGACGTGGAGAGCCGCCTGCGTTCCCTCATGGACCGGCTGATTCACGAGTCGCTGCCTCGCATGACAGCCTTGGGCTCCGGCTCGAATGTGACCGGTGACTGCTCGGCGGCCCTCTTCCGGTTGCTCCTGGGAATGCGCAAGTTCGAGCCCTGGGCTCTCAGGCGTAAGTGCGGTTGACCTGCGGTTCGTGTCTCACTTTTCGCCTTGTACTACATGCGTATATGTATTTTTGAAGTGCTGACAGCTCCATTCTGTGATATACCATGTGTACAGAGACCGTACGGAAAGCACGAGGGCGAGAGCAGTCTTTGCGAGACCACGCACACTGCATCTGCCTCGTGACAGCAGCAGTGTCCGTGGTGAGCATTACGGGAACTCAAGTTTGTGTGTTGCCGCCTTATATTATCGTACTACTCCAGTTTCGTGATATGCTTGCTCATCATTGCGGATCAGGTCAGCCCATGCTGCCTGCCTTGAGCGTTTAGGGTAGGATAAAAAAAAAAAAAAAGTTACAGGAGTGATAACTGCTCTCCGAACGGACTTGTGCGAAAGCTGTCGCTAAATTGTTTGGCAGCTAGGTGGTCGTAATAACAGGCAAACATGTATTCATTCAGTTTTCTTTCTTGCAAAGAGAGCTGATTGCTGTGAGCGTCTGGACTATGCAATCGCCCGTGTGGAAATGTATTACTCCTCAGTGTTCGCACTCTCTTGCTGACAAATTAAGTGATTCTTGTCGCGAACGGAACTCGAAGTTTGCCGTTCCTATAAACAAGCGGTAAGTCCGGTTTATAACCAGAAACTCACGATAAAGCTGCTAGGTGGAAGTGGCAGTAACGAAATATTACAATAAAGCTTCCATGTAAGTTTATTTTCTTTCTCTTTGCAATTTAAATAAAGTTTTTAAACTCCGGTGGTCATATCAAGAGTCAACCATCATATAGTTACCGAGAAGTCAGTGATTACGATAGCATCTTGGAGAGTTGTGAAATATAGGAATCGCTTTTCCGACATGGCACTGCAATGAGCGCGGAAAGCAAGGGCGCAAGTGAGCGCTCGCCGAAGGCGCTACTACGGCCGTGCGTACCAGAACGACGGCGGCTGGCAAGGTGTTTTTCCTGATACTGCGGCGAGCTTTGCATCCATCCTTTGCGTCCTGAAGGATATGCGCGATCTGTTATGCAACATCGATTGCGCCAGCCTAGGCACTGTTAAGCGCGAAGCTTCCCGTTCCGAGACCAACGATGTGCACGTCGCCAGCGGTTAAAGCCGGTATCGCGCGGACACGCGCACGGATACACTTTCCTCAATGGCGCAGTCCTCTCTCGGACGCCAGGATAAAATGGTGCCAAAACCAGACCAGTGCGCTAAGCGCGCCAGCTGTAGTGGTCTGCGAGCCGCGAGGAAAAGAGTGCGCCCACGGTTCAAGGCCCCGTTATCCGGTGATCTTGTGCGTGGAAGAAAGGGGTCAGTGTATACAAATTGCTTCATCTATTGCGCGTTGTGCGCTATAGGCTGGGGACCCTGTCTTCCGGGTGTGGTGCGTAATTCGTTTCGCCATTGAACAATGCACAGAAGCCCGCTGCAACTAACAATGCTTCATTCATGGCCACGATGAAGTGAACGGTGACATAACACGTATTTAGGCGTCGCTGACCGCGCTGTGGCCGGGGTTTAGATGTTGGTTCCTCAGTTTGCAATCACTGTAAATACACGCCTTCACGCTGTTGGTCAAGTTCAGCAGCCAATTCCTCATTTGTGTCAACGGCATAGTGGGTGTAAAGTACTTCATTTGTTGTTTTCTATAAGAGCAGTTTTTGCGTTGCTCTAGAAATTTTCTCTGAATTTTCTTGATGGTTGGTTAGTTTATGGGGTTTAACTTCCCAAAGCGACTCAGGTGATGAGAGACGCCGTAGTGGAGGGCTCCGGCAATTTCGACCACTTGAGGTTCTTTAACGTGCACTGGCTCGCACAGTACACGGGCTCCTTGCTTTTCGCCTTCATCGAAAAGCGGTCGCCAAGCCCTCCTTTAACATTTATCAAATGTAAAATTGCAATCGGTTGATCGAAGCTGGATGTTTATTGAAGAATGCAGGCGCCAATTTTGATATCTGCGGTAAGCTTAGCTGTCGCGAAGGGTTGAGATCCTCATCCCTAGCTGTGCGAATGGTAGTTCTAATCGGCGCAGTTAAATCTCGTGTAGGCTGCACTCGAAAGCTTGAACGGAAATTAAAAGAACGAATTATGGAAGGCATCAAGTGTAAACGAGTCAGATTTCCTCTTGGCATCTCCGGCGACAGCTTCTGTTCCCCATTATAGGACACTCATATTCGGCAAAACTGCGTGGCTTGATAGGGGTGGTGGACAAGCAATACCCGAATAGGAATTTAGTTTAAATGAAAAAAAAAAAAAAAGATAAGGCACGATTGTGCAATTATCGGCACAAAACTCGCCGAGTCACAGGCCAGCACTTGAAGCACCTCGAATGCATAACACTCAAAGCTCTCGCACGTATTCCGAGGTGGTCTGGAACTACCGTAGGGGGTAGTTACTCGCTTTTTTGTTAGATACAGGCAAATGCCATCGAATAGAGAATCTCGGCCGCCGCTTTCGGAATTTGAGCTCGTCATTTGCGCAAGTACTGCCGCACGTTCCAGAACTCCTCACAACGAGCACGAGCTCCTCTGCTCACAACGGGACTGCTGAAGGCGCTGTGTTCGGATGTACGAAGGCAACAGGCATCCACATGGGGACACGGGCGCATGGACACCGCGGTCGACGCTGATCGGCTACGCGCGCCGCTCGCAATCGATAGCAGCAGCTCAGAAGTACTTGTTACCGACGCGCTCTATCTCTGGCTCGAGGAGCACATGGCCGTGGAGGAAGTTCCAAAATAACCTCAGACGCAAGGCTATATACTTTATCGACATCGCAGTGGCGTATCGAGTCCTTCCGTTCTTCCGAGACGGAAAACAGCCGACAGGCCCCCGCTTACGCCCCGACGGCGGAGATTGCGCGGCCATCCCTGCAGCGGCTCTACACAAGTGTTTTATGCGGCTCGCTGGGTTCATTTGCTCAACGTGATCGTTCTTTACGGTTGTGCGGCTCGAAAAAAAGGTGAAAAGGATGTCACGCTGAGACGGAGCAAGGGTAGAAGAAGAAGGCAGTGCATAAACTGCCTGGTCTGCGCGATAGCTGATGCAACGCAGCGTGGCATGGCAGCGCACGGTGGCCACGACGGAGACCTCTTCCGCTGCGTCGCGCCGTTACGCATGGAGGCCCAGGCGACCTCTGTGAGCCCTCTTCGACAACGGATTACCCAAGCGTGGTGTCTGAAGGACGTCGGGCGTGTTCTAGCGGCCCGCGAGCCACAGGCTTTCTACGTGCGCAGTGCCCCCGGAAACAGCCAGTGCCGCGTGCGCTTTGTCGTTCGTCCCGAAAGCTTCCTCCGCTGCACGGGTCTTCTGCAGAGTGTGTGCTCTAGCAGGAAGGCGGCGCCATCAGTGGGTCGGCCCAAGGAGCTCGCGGTGTCGGTATCGGCGTCTGCGCTGTGAACGAAAATCACGAGCACATGACTCGGGTAGGGGACAGCTGACAGATGCCGTGATCGGGAACTGATTAGTCGGTGGGTTGTGCGATATCACGAGATCATATGGCATGAGCAACTTGACAGGAGGTAACAACCCGGGTAGCTCTTGTTAGATGGGAATCAAGCCCTCAGGTACTCCTGGGATCCCGCGTCAGACCCAGTGCCCCCGGGCCACATGGACCCACCCGTAAGACTTTAGCCGAGGCGGCACTTTGTATCTACGTCGGGTAGTTTTTCACGTAACGTGGCAGCTTGCGACTGTGAGGTAAGAAGTATTGCGCTCTAAAGCTATAAAAAAGACAAAAATGAAAAGATTAGTGATGAAGAGAGTAGGAAAGTGCTTGGGCGCGAACGATGATTCGCAAGATGATATCTGCAGACGGATACATTAACGCGGTCATGTGATACTATTAAAAGCAGAGCTTTAATGTCCCGTCCACCCCCTTCCCTATACCTCCATTTTTTTCCCTATTTCTTTATTGAACCTTATACCACAACGGAAAATCTTTGATAATAAGTTGTACGACTAATCTTACATGCTTTCCTGATTCGCTGTCTTGTGAATGGGTCTCACGGAGAACGTTCTTTAAACCTATGGTATCGTCTGTAGTAGCAGTAACAAAAAAAGCCCAGAGGCGAATGGCAAGACACTTCGGAGGTTTTCTTCTTCTGCTAGTTCACGTTTGTATGATACATAAATAATTTACACGCTTGATACTTGGCCGGCCGCGTCTTTCAAGTCACTCCGTAGAATATCCCACTTCGAATGTGAAGGGACTACGGATGACAAATTTTACTAATTTCACTGCTGCAACGAAGCGCCGTCACTCTTCTCTATCATTCATTCTAACTGCGTTCGCTTAATAAGTATAAATATGACGCCGGTCCTCAGGTTTCCGAGAAATTGTAAATAATTATGCCGTAGCCGCGCCAGAAGTAGGCCTATACCCTAACCAAACTCTGGCGAGCATTTTTTTACTTAGCTGTATTAGGAACGTGTTCTCATCCATTCTTTTAGAGATATAGCAGAACGACGCTGGGTCGTGCATGTAACAGTGTATTTGGCCAAAGAAATTCGGTCGTTTTTTAAGGACAGCGCGTCTATGCGCATTGGCAGTTAATGCTCTTTACTTACCCTGTAGAGAAAAGATCTTTGGTCCCCTCAGAATGGTCGTCCTCCTCCTACTCATTTTCCGTTTACACCGGCTGTACCCGCATATAGTTACCTCAGCACGAGTCGGAGACGAAATTCCGTTCCCGAACGCTGACTGTTGCGCAAACAGATTCCGTCCAAGTTCCTCTTGACCGCCAAAGCAGGACGGCAAACACGCAAGCTTACGTAAGTAAAGCCAGAGCCAGAACAAACAGGCAAATATCGCTATCTCAGCTTAGCTGTCGTTTGCGCAGGCTTCCTCGTAACCTACCCGAAGCGTTGTTTCTCGCCCCCCGAAGTTTTCTCTCGATTCTGAGCCTACCTTTTCTTTTTCTTTTTTTCATTTTCCCTCGCGGCCCGTCCAGACTTCCGCGCTTTACAGGAGCCCACATAACTTCCGTAATCTGCATCCGGTGTGAGCCGGCGCCGAGACTGGTCTCTGAGCCCTGCAGAACTTCCTCCCCGCTAAAATTAACTTGACAAACGCCAGAAAGCGAAACCCGCGGAGTGCTTTTGAGGAAACGCGCTGGAATGACGGCTACCCGCCGCCGCCCGCGACCGTTGCTGTTGCCGCGGCGGCTCAACGCCGGATTGTAACGAGTCGCAGACTGCTAAAAAGCGTCCGAGCACGTAGCAGGAAGAGCGGGGAGAGATTTGTCTTCGGCCCAGAGCAAATCAAATTGCGCTTGGCCACGGAGCGATGGCGGAATGAATGCCCGCTGACGTCGCGGCGTTTTCGAATCGCTATAGTGGTACCGGCATGTTGGCCGCTCGCAGGTAATTTGCCACGGGAGTGGCAGTTCGCTTGCTTTATCACAGAGTACGCTACTTAAGTTCGTTTATTAGCTTCGGTGAGCTCGAGAGTATTGCCTAATTGGAGGAAAAAGTGGCTGCTATGTATGTGTCTGAGAAATCGGAACCAGAGAGAAAAAAGACCGGCTATAACAACTGTCGCTTGAAATTCTCAGTTTATTCTGTTATGGCACAGTTCACTAGAATGGTATATCAGTTCGGAGCTCAGAATTACGCCTATAATTTCCTTGGCGCCGTTATAAGATACACAAATTCGTTGAATGGTGGTGAAAGTCCTGTTCAAGAATCGTTGTGGATTTCGCATAGAGATCAGTGCATAAGTTCAGAGCGTGATATACCGGCCCCAGTGAACTAATTAATCAGTTACCAATACGTCCATAGCAGGGCCGTTCAACAATCGTGAACTCATATTAGATCATCCCGAAAGTTTTCTTTGCCACGATCTTCACCGTTTCGAAACCCTAGCACTCACTGCTTAACCTCGGCAATTTCACTCGTTCATGAGTGACCGGACGTAGCGAAATCGGCGCTAAGCAGCAACGCTCGCTTAATGAAAGCTGCACAAGGATGACATAGAAGTACAGAGAGGTTCTTTGGTCCATGCGGGCTTTATAGACTTTAGAAATCCTGTTTTACTTCATATAACATCCGAGTGATCAATACGCATCAGTTGAACAATTTAGCTTTATTGAACAAATCGTTACCCCGTGGTTGAAATGTTTATGTTTTCATGTTTTTCCGAGCTCCATTTTCGACATTAGACTCCTCGCTGAGTTAGCTTTACTGCAAGACTGACTGGATAGAGCATAAAAGAAACGGGCGCAAACTTATTTTAGAAGCTGCAAATAGCTGCCGTTTGGCAGGAATGTAATTGGAGCATTTGCTTCAGTGATATCTAAGACACTTTTATTTATCTCACGAGAAGATTCGGGTTCCATACCGGCAGTGGTGGCCGCAACCAAGACGCCCGTGTACAGTATGTGGGATTTAGGTGCACGTTAAAGAGCACGAGTTGGTAGGTTTTACCAGAGCTCTCCACCACGGCATCCCTCATACTCGATACCTGTTTAGGACTTTAAACTCGAAACCCGAAACCCCTAACCCCGAATGCCAACTACTAATTTCCATAATTCAAATCAGTGAAAATTCACTAAAGTTATTCATAATGAATGAACTATCAGCACCTCATGCTGTTGTGTTTACTAACTTTGGCATGTTTCATCTTTTCATTGCATGCATTCAATGGAGCGCTCCAGGAAACTTTTGATTCTGTAGCAGTTGATGCTGAGCCTCACCAATCGGTTTAGCAGCATTTAATTCATCCCCTCAGCCACTCGTTTGTATATGATGCCGCAATATCGCCACGTACAGCCGGGCTACAGATCACAGATTTACGAACTGCATGAAATATTTAATCACTGGTTAATTAAGTATCTCGGTAGATTGTTTTCCTCTGTGCCATTGACAAGAGAGAATACATCCAATCCAAACTGTATGTTGCCCTCTGCACGCTGCAAGTGTCACGACACTAAACTGACGAACGGCGATACGAGAATACCTATAATTTTTGCTGAGTTACAAGAAATGTCGTTCCGTGTAATATCAATTTAAAGATCCTACTGAAGCTCTTAAATTCCTGCTATGACTGCTTTTAAAATGTTACTACTGCTGTCAGTACGTGCCCACAAATGTGACATAAGGAAAGAGAATAACCGTTAGTACCACGCCTCACCACGCTTGGCACATCTTTGTGACCTTACTACGTATAATAATTAAGCCAAAATTAAGCAAAACAATACGATGTAAGAGAGCGCACTGGCCAAACTATAACTTGGGTCAAATACCGCAGCACCTGGAAAAAGCTAAAACTGTGTAAATAAGCCTGACAGAGAGAGAGTTTATTTAGAGCACAGAGAAGCTGTCATTATCTGTCATGTTACCCTGAACTGGAAAGGGGGAGACAGCAAGAATGAGGGCTATCATGGATGATGTTGTGGTCTATAAATAGATGCAAATGTATGCAAAGAGTTCTGTTCGAGCACGTCCAAGAGGAGCACTGATATGGGAAGGACTCGAATTTCCATCCCGAAGACAGCGCAACCTCGCGATGCACATGATACTGACATTGAAGAGCATAAACAACACAGCTTCAATGTATATCCGAACTCACGCTTGCGCTTACTGATGATAGATAATTTGCTTTATCGTAATCGTCACACAGGTATAAGGCAACCGGCTCGCAAGACAAAGTGTTCTTGCTACGCGTCCAATACGATGGCCAATGCTCATTGCCTTCTGCTCGTTGTCCTCAGATCCTTTTAGTATTCTCGGAATCATCCACTCTCCAGCTACCCGAACCCGGCTCGGTAGCGACTGTGCCTCGCCCCCATTATCTGCTATTGTTCGGAGGAAAAGAAAGCACTGAAGGAGCTTCGTTTCTTCTTCCGGGGGCTTGGACGCGACAAAGACGCATAACGCCGGAACCTCGCTCCACCCGACAGAGATATAAAACCCCTATTTGATCAAGCCGTTCGAAAGTACCTGCATGGCCTGGTCGCGTATCTGAGTCGAGATCCAAGGTGGTTACCATTTCCATCTCACCCTCGCACCTCAAAAGAGCTGCCCGCCTGACTATTCGCTCATGTCATGTACAGTCTCGTGACGTTACACAATCCGTCGACCAATCAGTGCCGGCCACGTCACTTGCCAAGGACATATGCCCGTGATTGGCCTGATTGTCTAAAGAACAGATTCTTTAACGTTATCGCGTCAAATGGTGGAGAATATAAAGCGCAATATGGGCTAGAAAGAAAGTGCTTGGCCATAGACAGGCTGCGCTTGGCAGCGAGAACTGTATGAGTGGCCAGGTGCCCACAAGGTGCAGGTGTAGTGCAAAGAGCGAGGGGGGGGGGGGGGGAGCGAAAAAGGGTGGAAATGCTTGAGCGGAGGGAAGTCAAGAGATAGCGAGGCTTTAGTCTGTTTAGCTCTTTGAGGGTGTCGCCCTTTTTCAGCCTGTGCCTCAGAGCGTACCCCGCAAGAATACGGTACATGCCTCTGCCCTGTTCTTGTGGGCAGAAGGATTCGCCGGCTATCGTGGTTTGCTGGCACGAAACTAAGCGTCAGATTAAGTTTAGTTCCACTCTGGTCTGACAAATTATTACGTGTCAGAATTCAGCGGCGCTGGGCGCAACTGTCGGTAGTTCATGGGGCAGCGCAGAACAGAGATAGTACGAAACATCATGTGACAAGGCTTGTTGTGCTTACCACATAACAAATGAAGGAATATTTGTGTAAGAGTGGGATCTTAGGGATGCAGATGAACACCCAGATTTTCGTATACTGTTCCATTGGAAGCCTTTAATGACGATTAGAGATGGAAATTTTATTTCGCCCTATGGACTTGGAGAAAATTAATGCTTGAGGTGAGGCACCTGACCGGATGTATGTGATCTTTGCCGTCAAAACAATGAAAACAGAAGCAGTGCTTTACATTGTTACCGTTACAGGGTTCTTGCAAGCTTTGTATGGAGAATATGGCAATGCTACCATTTCAAATGGTCGCCAGGCAAAGATAAAACGACCTTTAGTCGATGCCACATTTGTTACCATTGCGACCTCCATTGCAGACCCGTTCAACAATGCAGCCAGAACTGGAGCTTCCCCGAAACGCCGTAGTCGCTATCTCTATCTCGTGCGCGATTTCAGTTTCCACGCTTCTCTCGCGTTTCTTTTGCTTCGAGGAACTAAAGTCGCTTTGAACATCTGCGTTTTTAACCCTGCAATACTGTGTCTAGCCAGGCCGGAGCTATCGCGCGACCATTCCCTTTTGGGTCTGTGGGTGTCGGTTTCCGGACACCTTGTGGTCCTCGCACCCCGCTTTGAGGAACACTGCGAGTCTAGCTCTACAGTCCGCATTCGCCATCTTCGCCGCGATGTTTGTCCGATCCTTGGCTTTAGTTGGCAGGGAGTAGTGGGGTTAAAATAAAATAAAACAAAAACCTTTTGGCCGCGAGTTGTTTTGCGGCACGTAAATATTAGTTTCGTCGGCTGCTGCGTTAAGCTGCTGTACGCCATCGTCGCGATGAACGTAATATTGTTCATCATGCTTATCAGTATTTCATTGAAAGCATCATCTACACATAGGAAGTGTTCGGCCAGCAAGATCCTCAACCTGAGTGGCTGCCAGTCCTCGACAAACTAAAATCATTTAATCCATTCTATCATCGTGCAGTAGCCAGAAAGTGATGGTTGCTTTTATTGTCGTGTAAAGGTATTCTGTGTTTGTTTGTGCTGCCAAGACGGTATTAAAGCAGGAAAACGAAAGCCAAGCATCCCACGTGTTCAACGGCAAGTATCTCATGCTATGCTTGGCATGTCGTCATTTTCATCCACTTTCATCCTTGCGCGGTGGATTCCTGAAACATTTACAGTGTGCTATTGTCAAGTTAACAATTTACCGATGTCGCTGATCTCTGTGGGGAGCATGGTTGACCTTGAAACTGAACCTCTAACAGAAACCAATAACTGAATTGAAACCCGAAGTGCAAGTAGAACTAATTCGTCAACGTTTCAAAAGAGACTAAAATTAGCTGGTAACTGAGAGCTGCGTTAAACAGCACCGAAAAAGCGACGTAACCCAGAGGTATAACAGTAATTGCTACCAGTGCTAAGATCTTTTTTTTTTTTTTTCAATTTTACATGCTTATGAATATGATTATGGCCCTGTTCCATTTGCCTCAGCTATTCAAACCATTCGACTCCCACTTGGTTTCGCACAGCGCGATTGAATTTCTAGTAATGACATATAACTACGTGCTAGAAGTGCCTTTAACCCAGGTCCTCATTCAGTGACCAGTCGTCGCGGCCATTGCATTCAATCTGAGGTCGTTATAACAAAACAGAACTGCGCGAAGGAAACGGAACAAGAAGGCACGAATACTGTGTGTGTATTCGCGCCTACTTGTCCCGTTTCCTTCGCGCAGTTCTGTTTTGGTATAACCATGAACCGACTAGCCCAACATCACGTCTTTCTGAGGTCGTGTTGGCTTCAGTTTGCTCGTCTCTTCGCGTGTTTTGCGTCTTCCTTGGAGCAGTTTCCAATTAAGCAAGTCGAGGTAGTTTCTACATATGTAACAACATACACCTCAGCTCACGCTGCTAAGAACAGCAATTATTTCAGAGTACATGCAACACAGAAACTATTGCAAGGCACGGAACGCGCAGTATGCAGGCCGCAGACCGAAAGGACCGTTCCTTTTTGCGCAGTGCTGGACGCCAACTCTCGTCCTCCGGGGGGCCTCATTTCGGGCACGTTCAACGACTTGGGCACCTACGACCAGTGCCTGTCCACGGCGGCACGCGATGCCGACGGTGGCGTCCACTTCTCGGGCCAGTATTGCACGCTGTACCTGCAGCCACGCCGGTTGCCCTTCTTTGAGAAAATTGTGCGCCGGCTCCACGACGAGGTCTACGACGGTGTGAGTACTCTTGAAAGCGCTTCTACCTAATGAAGCCACGTGTCGCAACTGTTAGCTAGCGGTCATTGTACGTTCCTTCCAACAGGACTGGTCAAAGAAAACAATTGTTTTTCTCTTTTAGTTCTTTATCGAACCGGCTGGCAGACTGCTATGGTAATCGATGCGTGAATGCACCGCGATCCTTAGGTAAAAGTCGAAAAAATATTAATGACATACAGTTACAACAACTTTGCTGCAGTAGGCAGTGTCTTGTGTCGAAAAACCAGATTCAAGAATTCAGTTTCGGCACAGTGAATCATTACTAAAGGAAAGCCGTTTCCTTTTTGAGTAGCTAAATTTAGAGGCGAGAAATAGAGCAGGAAGTGAAATTTAATGTGTTTTGCCGGAACGCGGTTGAGTGCCCAAGACCTCTGCCCTAAATATGTGCAGTTGTATACTAACGAAGGGATTCTGTTTAAATGATGCGCAGAATAAGGGGAGGCATCAATGAGAGGAGGATTTCGTCACATAGCATGAGCTCTCTATTACAGGTACACATTGGCTGAAGGAGAAACAATGTGCTAGTTAACATTTTCTTTTTTGAAGGAGTGCATCTTGCTCGGGAGTCTGGCTTCGGGCTCTTAAGGTGAAGTGCCGCATAGTACAGTGCCTATATGTTTTTCACGTCGCCGTGCTGGAGCGACTGCGTATACAGAATTGAATGACGTGCCACTTTCATAGTGCAACATCGAGCGTAGTGTACAGCCGTAGGTAGATGCGTTCTTTTATGAGGAATAATACTTGGCAGAAGCGTACGAAGGAATAGTAGACCAATGAACGTCGTGAAACTGCATTTATTTTACGATACTTTATCCACTGCGGTATGGTGATTTCAAAGAAGTTAGACTTATGTATTTTGTAAAAAAGTTTAGACGAGCAGGTCAAAAACATGCTCACGAGTTGGGAAGGCATAGGAAAACGAGCTGTAAGTTTTAAGTAGGTTAAAAATATTTCAGCAAAGAAAGGCGAATAAAGTACTCCAAACGCTGCTAGCTAAAAAAAAAAAAAAAGCGGAAAGGTGTAATGTCTTTGCGTTTTAGTAAAAGGAATGCAAACGCCCAAGAAGGGACCCCTTACTTCCAGCGCAACGTGTCTTTCACCTAAAATAAGCATTTTATAGCAGTCTTCAGAGTAGCAATGTAATTGGCAGAAGAAAGGCCTGGCATTGCACGAACGATGGTTGTGTTTTTAGAAGTTCAAGTTGTTAATGCATCATTACAACGCCAAACATGGCGCAGTAACAAGAAAGGATAAGGACGAGGGAGGACCAGCGCTTTCAGCCTAGCGTGTATCGCAAATCCATAACATATATGCACATTAGAACCTGCCGAACCCGGCTGCGGTGGCCGCTTTTCGATGGAAGCGAAAAGCGAGGCACCCATGTGTTGTGCGATACCACTGCAGGTTAAAGAACACCAGGTGGTGGAAATTTCCTGATCTCTTCGAAACGGCATTTCTCAAAGCCCTAGTCGCTTTGGCATGACCGCGTGAACCATAAACCAGAACCTGCAACAGGAAAGAAGGACGTACAGAAAACAATGTAGACTGCTAGGGCCGTTTCCGCCAAGAAATAGTTTTCGGCGCGCAGTAGTTTTCACTTCTTAGTTGTTGTTTTTTTTAGTACGTTCTTTTCTTTTGCTGGTTCAGATGGGTAGACAGGTGCTCAAGATCCGCAAGGAAAGCTTTGGTGAAAGTTAATGCTTGTCTTGCCTCGTCCTTGTCCTGTCTTGGTACTGCGCTATGTTTTCCGTGTAACGCTCATGCTTTGCTGCGTATCTCAGTTTCTCCGTCGCTTTGCTACTTTCCTCCTTTGCTTTGTTTGAACTCTACATCTTACTTTGTGCTTTCTGTGTTGTTTGTTTTTATCGTTGCTTCCTTATATACAAGAAAACGCATATTTTCACCGCACGGGTTCCCGCTGAAAGTTTGTAGCCTGCACGCAGTTTAATATCTTTAATTTATTTTTATCAAGGCAAACATTCAATGTACGAATAATTTCTCCTAATACGCCAGTACGTCAGCTGAAAACACCCAACTATAGTTCTTACATTGAACAGCTTAGAGCTTATATTTGTGGAATTGTATTGACAGTAGTATGTGCCCGAGATATTGGCCCATCATTGAATACAGCGTATGGTTTGAAATATCAATCTTTGTTATCCTACACGCATCAGAATGGAAGTTGCGGACTAAGCTGTAAAAATGAAACTGCCCTTAAGTTTACGAATTTTACACTGACTGTAGGATGGTTCGCATTTTACTACAGTGGTTATATGAAGCAGTCCTCTGGGGCGTACGTAATCATCCTAGAGATATCTCCCAGACCGTTGCATAAATTTCTGTTCCGCTGCTTTTTTTATTAAATGCATCTTCTTGATTGATGTAATCATGTAAAATTATGCATTACACCAAATTTTGTTCACAGGCAAAGCTCGACTTCTTCAGATTCATGTACAACGACATGGCACACGGACTCCGTCTTGGGGTCTGTTTTCCTTCAGCTTGCTCGGCGCGGGAGTTTCAATTCCTCGTCGGATCGCGTAAGTATATATACATGCATGGTCGTTTTGCGTTTGTGGAGTGTATTTTAAAAGCTGCAACTAGCATTAATCTCATAAAGCTGATTTTTTTTTTTTTTTAGTTACGTTTGCTAAGGACAAAATATTCTAAGATTAGGAAGGCACGCCATAGAACCATGCTTTCCATTCGTGGCGCCTTCATTTAAATAAGCTGTTAAATAAGGTGCTAAGAGATGCGTCACACTGGTTCTGGCATGGGTTTAATCGGCTAGCTTGAGCTCATGCGCTTGCTTGGGCACTTGTCTAGTACCGCTTTCAGCGGCAGACGTAACTCACACAGGGGCCAAGACACTTGCTTCCTGTGTGCGTTGCTGCATTTGGGCCAGCACGCTTGGTCATAGATGGTTCGATAGACATTCTAAAGCGCAGTGAACGAGACCGTCTATTGGGCAGCTCTATAATCAAAGTGCTCTCTTTAAAGAAGACGCGCCTTTAGGTGTAATTAACGTATTCTGCCCTTACTGGTACGTTATTAATACATACCTGAGCGTATCGCTCGACTCCCGATGATTTGCGTTTCAGAACCATAACTAATGTTAATAATATATATAATTAGCTGGTGCCACTTTCTGCATCTCGCTAGGCCTCAAAGCAGCAAAGCCCGAGCTAGTTTGCTCAACATGACCATTTGGCAACTCCAATGTCGACTTACTGTGTTACATCGCGTTATTAATATCCGCGGATTGAGTTTGCATGTGGGTATTTGAGACTCTGGGTCGCATATGGTGCTATTAGGCACCGGTCATTGCAGTTTAATGTGCATTCTGTGCGCGAGCTCTGTTAGTTCGCGTTAAGGATCTTTCTTCTGCTAAATCAGCTTTCAACTTTCTCTGGAAAGCGCTGGCAGCATTTTCTGTTATAAACGTAGCAGAGAAATTAGCATAGGAACAATTCACACAGCACGCAATGTCTTCGTTTTTTTTTCTTTATCCGAAATAGGAATGTACAGGTGAGGACAAAAGTAAACGGAGCACGCGCTTTTCCGTTCAAATTAAAACCACGCCTCCTGCACTGAAGATACGAAAAGAATGTTTGTCCAAGTGAAAGGACAAAGGCGTGTACTGCAGGTTCGCATGTACACGACTGCCAGTTTCAATTATGCAGCGCGTGGAAAATTTTAGAACACAATTTCGTGCTCCTTTTAATTTTGTGCGCGCCCGGTACGTACGCATTTAATAGAAAGAAATAATATGTTCTCTGATGCACTGTTTACCAAAGCAGCGGAAGTAACGCCTGCGTAACAGCCGTAATAGCCGTTTCAGTTTTCCTTTTCCTGTCACCGCTTCTCCCAGATTGTGCGCGCAAACCAGCTAGCAGGCGACATCATCCGACGCTCCTACACTGCTGTAGTGTCTTCGCTCGCCGGTGCCGGTGTTATTGTTATTGGTGTTTGTGTCAGTGATTGTGTGCTGCCGCAGCTTGATCGTGTGCAGTGCGGAATCTTCTGCGCTGTGTAATTATCAGGCTTTCATAAAAGAAAGTCGGCAGAGGCCGGTTCTCTACGACCAGTGGCAAAATCGCACCGAGAACAGTGCAATACAACGCCTGGCTGCAAGTTGCCAGTGCGTTGAGTCAAAGCAGTAAGGGCTTTTTTCATGTGCGGGCAAACTCTCAACAATCAAATGCTTCCCCTAGTTTAGAAAAGTCAGGTTATGACGGTGGGGGAGCGTGATAATGTTGACGGTGGTGCACTGCCCGTTTCGTGCCAGTGAATTCTTGCAGTCCATCGGCTTCGTTAACAAATGAGGGAACACTTGGCCCGCATCGAAAGGCTGATACTTGCCGTGATTGCCGTCAGGCCGCAGAACGGAACTGGCGTGGACCCATCGATGTTTGAAAGAAGCCCACCGTAAAATAGAAAAAGAAAATAACCTCTTCCGAACGGGGGCGAGTTAATGAGACGCGTTCCGTGGACGCTTCCGTGTCTGTCGCGGGCTCCGGCTCATTGTTTGGAGCCAGTAGCACGACCGTTTGAGTTACCGTCCCGAATCATCTCCGAGCTCCCTCCGGGGCACTGGTAAACAGGACATCGCAAGCAGGGATGCAGGAGGACCCCACGCCTGAACTACGTGCGAGCTGGGGTTTTCGAAAAAAAAAAAAAGAAAAGAAGATACTGGGACGGAAGCTGGCGTGCAAGACCACTGTCACACTGCCTGCTGCGGGCAGGCAGGCGCTTTCGAAGATTTCAAGAATCCAAATCCTTCTATTACGCTTCCGTCTGCGCAGGTTGGGCGCACAGACGATTATAAGTTCGTTTTGAGCTTGAAGAGCCTCGACTGTCTATTCTAGCACACTGTAGCCTCGACCTCAGCTAGCAGCGGCTTGCTAACCGGCGCCATGTTGAGATATGCGAGAACCAGTTGGGCCAGAGCGTTGAGTGGCCGGTCATAAAGAATGTGTTTTACCGAACGGACAGTGTGAATATAGGCGGTTGTAAGCTACGAAAAGGAGAGTTTCAGAACCTTTGGAAAATGCGATAAATACGACACTTATGGTGGACGCGACTGTAGTCTGAACACGGCTTTACTTATGGAGCGGTGAAGATGATAAACTGAACTTGAGCATTGTCGATAAATTACGGTGATATAATGACCAATGGGATACCTAATTTATAAACCTATCTTGTATAAGTTAGAAAATGTCAGCTACTTGTATCGTATACAAAACTCACCGCCCACCGGCTGTTTTTGCCAGCATAGTGTGATGCACTGAGATCATTTTAAGCGATAGCGTAAGAGCCCCGTTTCGCAGGAAACCCGGAGTCGTGGGCGTAGGCGGCGCCATTCGTGACCGAACCGCTTAGTGGGCGGCGCTGGTTGTGACGTTACACGCCATGTGATTTGTAGAGTCTCGCGGCGACTCTGCGGCTCTGCAGTGGGCGAGGCGGCAGTCGGCAGCTCTGGTCAGCTGTGTGAGCACGTGACAATCTCTCCGTTGACACGGGTCCAAAACCAGAGCCGCTCCGCTCCGCTCTATGGAAGTCTCCCGCCCAGTAAGAGTCACGCAGTCTTTCGCACAATGTGTCTGACTGTGAAAGACGGAACAGTGTCCGTCTGCGTGGACAATTACAACCGCTGACCATAGCAATTAATGCTGTGGTGCCATACCCTTAAATGCGGACTTTCAGTGTCCCCTATTTTCTTTTTTCTTTTTTTTTTTGTGTGCTCTATCTCAAGCTAGGTTTACGCGCCATTCACCTCAAATAATCGGGGGGTCCTCTTCCGCCTTGACGTCATGAGCTTGAAGGGAGTGTTGGGAAGAATTTGGTCCTTTCCTGTCTTGACGGTCACGAGCTTGATTAAAGGATTGGAAGAATTTTGTCCTTTTCCACCTCGACGTCACGAGCTTGAATGAGTGGTGGGAAGAATTGCAAATTTAATTTCCTCAGTAATAAATGCGCCTCTTATTGTCGGACGCTAACACAACCAGAAATATGCAATCATGGATTTAATTTGAGGGAATTGTTCCAGGAATCATTTAAAGAAGAAAGTTGGTCTTTATCAGTCTGAAATATGTACAGTCTTGGTCAAAAAGCCCTAAAGCCAATGAATTTTCAGCCGTCATGCCATCACTAAAGGTCTAATGTCAAAGGCCATTTAATATGCTACGAAATGATTTCTTACCACGGCAAGAAACTGTCCCTAACATTTTACGACCCATTGCTTTTAACAGCGGCGTGGCAGCTTCATTTTGTCACCGTGAAGAAAATCCTTTGGCTGTAGGACTTTTGATCAACACTGTACGAATAAGTGCCCACGAATGAGGAGCTTTGAAAAGAACGGAAACGGTTAAATATTCGGTGCGAAGTACAAGGAAATAAATAATATCTCCTAGTATTGTTCCGTTTCTAAATATAGAAAATAAATATTAGTTGATAATTATATTTTCAAAATGTAATAATCAATAGAATAAGAAAGGTTAATAGTCCAAAAAATAGCCTTGTACTTTAGTCAATACTCGGATGTAAGGTTGACAAAGTGACAAGAACAAAGTCGATCTTACTTCGCCTTTCTGCCCATGAAAGACGATAGATCGCAAACGGTTGGGTTATCTCTTGACTTCTAGAGACAGTCAGCATGACTCGCACTTCATCATCAGGTGTTGGAAGCTACGTAACAGAAGTAATGAAAACAAGTTCGGCTTTGCTGTCTTGTATTCCCAATGCTACGTGTATTATTTATTTATTTATTTTACAGGTACTGCCAACCTTGTTATCAGTCCTTTGGCAGGAGTGGGCAGTTCAGGTGAACAAAAACAAACACAGAAAACAAGATACTAGACACTGAAGAGTAAGTCATAACAAAAACACAGGAGAATATTTACATGATGAGGTCATTTGTTGTTGTTTAACGGAATGAGCTGCCACACAGTTAAACAAGTAGCTGAATCTAAGCTGGCTGCATGGGATGTGTGAATAGGAATTTAAACTCGATACAATTAACAGCAACTCTCGTGCCAA
Source organism: Amblyomma maculatum (assembly GCF_055883805.1). Taxonomy (NCBI): domain Eukaryota; kingdom Metazoa; phylum Arthropoda; class Arachnida; order Ixodida; family Ixodidae; genus Amblyomma; species Amblyomma maculatum. The sequence goes on from NC_139344.1 coordinate 58,282,841, forward strand.
TGGATTAGATTCCGGCGCTTTTAAAAGGTCCCTGAGGTCGGTAAGAAATCAGCATACATCCCTTTGTGGTATAGGGAACTGAGACTATCGAGAACAGATTACACTCTTGTTTTCAGTTCCAGTTATGAACTGACTCCTTTGTTTCCGGCCTATGCTTCATGCGAATTCGTCTCTGGTGGAAGGAATGATGGAGTAATACATAAAAAAAAAGAAAGTCAAAGTTCGCGGTACTAATTGATTTTTTCACGTGATCCATCCGATTATGTTATTGCTTGCAGGCACAGAAACAAACTGTTTAATTCGTTTTTGGTTAACGAGGCCAGTAAATATATCCTCACCCTGCATTAAAGCTAGTGTTTTAATCCTGTAATTCCTGAATTATGAAAGAATGAAGGGAAAACTTGCTAATCTTAAATTATAGTAGGTATCGTACTCACATTCAAAACCGAATATCAATGTTTTGTTACCGCCATTAAAATTGCAACAGTTGCTTTGTCACTATTAGTTGGGCAGTTTCGCACTACGATTTGTGCCAAATATCAAATCGAAAACCTCAATTGAATTCAAAGGCAGCAGTGGCAGTACGAAATTATTAAAGTAGAGCGTCGCTGTCCTTTCCGTAAAAGTTGTCAAAAGTTATCTACAATGCATCGTTGTAGGCAGGGAAGTCGCACATTCGCGCCTCCTTTTCTTCACAAAGCTTGTTGACAGTGACGCAGAAGATTATCACTGGAAAGCGACGGCTATTGAGAACAAGCTGACATAAAGCTTTCTATGCCGGCTTCATGTACAAATGGCGTGCAAACAGTTTGTCACTAGTTCGCGATACTGCACGTTAATCACGTTAATAATGGGTTAAGGTAGAGGAAAACAGAGGTCAGATGAATTTATGCATTTAAATCACTCTTTTTGGAACAAAATTAATAAAAATTAAGGTGTGGTATAGTTAAGCACCGCCGTCTCCCCAACTACCAGTAGTAGTGGCAGCACAGCGACGACGAAGCGACTGTCGAGGCGGGCTACCGAAGCTCGCTCTATTCGCTTCGCTTAGCTTTGCTTTGCCAGGTCTTTCCAAGTATTTAACGAGCGCTTTAGACTTCATCAGGAGGAAGGAGGCCTAATTAAAGGGACAGAACACTGGAATTTAGGTCTCAAATTTTTTTCGGCGCAATGGAAAGATTGATGTCTAAAATGTTCGATTCAATAATGGTTTTGGTAGAAACACAATAGAAAATGTTTACCGACAATTTTTCAATCAGTGCATGCGCCCGTTTTTATGTAGTCCGATGCTGGAAACCATGAGCACCGGCCGCGATGATGACTGGTGGTCGACAAAAAAGACGTACCGAAAACAAATATAAATTTCACTCGCAAGGCAGTAATTCAACATTTTTTTGCTTAGAGTAACGTCCTTTCCAGTTTCACTCTCAAGGCTGTTACTGCATAATAACGCACGCCTTGTCGACTAAAGTTTAACTCGGTACTATCATCGATTCATTTATGGAATTCCAAAGGCTGCGGCGCCATCTAACGGCAAAACCTGAAAGCATGCCTATTGCGGTGCGAAAGGAGGGGTCGTTTTTATTTGAGGACGCAGTGGAGAAAGCGGAAAATATAATTAATTATGACAAGAACTCCCCCCCCCCCCCCCAGAAAAAAAAAAAGAACAGCGTGCATTTGCAAAAATCAGCGAAATTTTGCTGACATATAATCACGTGGGGTACTACACCGAAAATACCAGGATTTCTCCGCTAGATAGCGCCACTGTTGTTTTTATGTGATTTTCAATGGCAAATCAAAATTGTAAAGCCTCTTTTCTTTGATATTGTAGTGCTACATGTGTACTATATGATACAATTAAGGTCTTTTCATCTCCACCATAATTTCATGACATATTTTGGTCAGTGTTCTTTCCCTTTAAGGTTTTTAGTGCAACTTTATGAGAGAAGATGAAGACGTTGAGGACGACGGTATTTAAAGCACTGCGTGAAAGGCTGGCAGCTTAGAACCTGAAGACACAGGCTACCGAGGCTGCACTAACGAGGTTCAGCTGTATGCAGTTCGTTCATTGTAGTGAATGTCTGGTTCTATCATGCAAGCACTATCCATGCCAAGGATTAGTGAGCTGAGAATTCAGTCTGGGACTTGTTTTAGCAGATAACAGGTCGTACAAATTTGTCTCGCTCATTGAAAAATAGAGGACTTGGTTTGGCCCATTTATTTTTACGACAAATAGCCTCCTGGATTATACCCTTGTGCAATTTAAAGCTATTCTTTTCGGCCTACGCGGTTTTCCAAGTAAAGTTCAACTGTGTCATTACTTACCCGAATTTTCGGCGTCGTCTGCAACAATAAACGCAGAAGTCTGAGTGTTTTGTTGTGCGAGATTATGGCTCCTTGCAACATTTTAAAAGTGAGATTGTGATTCCAATACCTGAGTACTCTAACCCAAAAGCACCTGTACAAAGTATTGCTTGATGTCATGTTGCTAGTGCCTTTGTATCTTTACACTGTGGAGGAGAAGGCAAGGATATTTCAAAATGAGCTGAAAAGATTCCAGTACGATCCTCACAAAACGTTTCCTCTTTCTTTTACATAGTGGCTCATAACCGGTCAAATCATGTTTGAGGGAAAAATGCTTTTTTGTCCATGGTTGATGGACTGTGTAGTCTTCCATAAACCGGAAACCAAATACCGTATTTTTCTTGACCGCTGAGATGCAGTATTTCTGTGGGATATCTTGAAGAGGACTTTAAGAAATGACCTGCTAATTACGCATATGGTATACGGTGGCTCTTTGTCTACAATCAAGGGGGTGCGCCATGCGACTTACTAATCTTTGCTTCCACAGTGTGTGGAAACCGAGAATGGCTGTGAGAGACGCTGACGTGAATGCTCGGTCAGCGAGGGAGTATTTTATTGAAAATATGACTCCCCTGAAAGCAAGCATAATGTCTACTTGAATGAATGCCAGTTTGGATTGAGCTGGATAGTTTTTTAAACACAGTACAGCCTTACTTTTCGCTGGCGCTCATCATGGTATTGTATTAGGAGACTTTTACCCCACTGTAGTCTTCATTGCGAGTAGGAAACAAAGAAAAACCGAGGTGGCGCAGTGGTCTAACAAAGTGGCCAGCGAAGCTGATGTCTTTGCCTTTGCTTGGGTTGGAATCACACCGGAGAGGAGTTACTTTGCGAGTGGTTGGTCGAAGTAGGCTTAGTAGCCATTTCGGCGGAATCCGCAAAAGGAGGCAGTAATGTTTTTGCGTTAAAATAAAAGAGCGGTGAAGTTAGGTGACTAGGAGTAGGTTATCTTTTAAGTTTATATAGCATGAGAGTACGTGTACCTTGATTAGCATGGTTATTTTTTGTCTATTTATTAATTTATCTTTAGCTATAAGGATGCATGGAAGGCAAAATGCATAATTTTTAACAGCCACTGGAGCTCGCTGCATGCATTGCCTGTTAACGACTTCTGTTTGCACTATTATTTTTGTGTGTTTTTGCCGCTACTTTTCATTATGTGTTGAAAGTAGGCGCTCATAATTGTTATCTGCGACAAAGGCTACCTTTTATATCAACAGGAAGAAGGAAGTTACGCTCGGAGGTCCTAATACATACTGTACTCATCAGAATGCGGTAACATTATACGCTCATCTGTCTTTCGCAGCGCTTTGAAAATGCAGGCGCATTTGTTCTTCAGCTTGAGTGTCGTTGAAATTCAGAGAATGCTCGTTGTCCTCCGAAGTAGCCACACTGCTAATAATTGTGACACAACCAGGGCGCTGTGTGCAACTTTCCAGTATTTTTTTCTTGTTCTTTAAATCAAATATCTGCTCTTTGCTAAATTACCTAACAAGCGACAATCTACGAAGCTTCTCGAGCTTTCGGATAATGGTATTTTAATATTTGGTCTAAACATGTTTTGTGCCGTTTATGTATAACTATCAAGTATGCGTAACTTGAATCTGCTGTATACTTATGACAGCACAAAAGCCCTCAAATGGAGCATGGAGGAAGGTTGTATAGAATAAATAAATAAATAAATAAATAAATAAATAAATAAATAAATAAATAAATAAATAAATAAATAAATAAATAAATAAATAAATAAATAAATAAATAAATAAATAAATAAATAAATAAATAAATAAATAAATAAATAAATAAATAAATGTTCCGACTTTGGATATTTATATTCATAAGCGCTGGCAAACAGAACTTTTGCTCAGTCCTCAAGAAAATAAGACTAGCTGCATCTCAAATATTCCTCGTGCTAGTAGGGAACCACTCCTGTAGCATGCGTTGAGTGGGCAAGAACGATAAACCAAGCACGACTCAGTATACGTATTCACATAGCAGGCTTCACCTTTCCTGCTATTAACGGAAGTTTTTCTACATTCCATGCTCTCTCCGCAGTGGTTAACCAACACGGCTTTGACGCCACCGTCAAAGGATGCGTGATTAAGGAAAAGACGCCGCTGAACACTACGGAGAAAGCCCTCATGTAAGCCTCGCACAGCCTCCGCAACGAGTGAGAGGCTTGAACGATGCAGAGCGGCGGTCATCCATCGTCTCACTCTTCCCTCTTGCGCGCGCAGGTATTTCATGGCCTCGTGTATATCCTTCGTAATCGTCGGCTCGCTCACGGATATCTACCTGCGGAAATACGGCAAGGAAGCCGGACATGACCTCAACAACATTGGTGAGTGCTCATATCGGCTTTCTGGAGTCGCCCATTAACAAACAGAAAGGAAAGCAAATACGCTAAGTATACGACCTGTAAAATGAGCATTGTCTTATGTTGTGCTGCAAGGAAAGCATTTCTCTTTCACGGAAGAGTTTTCGAACGGCTTCGGAAGTGTACTTATCTCTTGGTGTTATTCTTTGGATGCGATATTTGAACATTACTGGTTCTGACCTACCTTCCATATAAATAAATTACAACAGCGGCTTGTATAAAGCCTGCTTCTTACATGCTTTTTTTTTTTTTTCACATGATATGCTCCTGTAATATATTTTGTATATAATATCGCATACCTAATTACTGTTTGATAGCCAATTCGACAGCAAACTGTTATTCTGTATTTCTTCAATTTTTACTCACCTGTTAAGCATTGTCCCCCATGCATTTCGGTTTCATTTACTTACGTCACTAATGGGGACGGATAAGATGGAAGCCATTCTCTACCAGCTTCTTCAGCAGCCATATTTGTAGCTTTTTTTTTTGAAGGATATTTGTTGCCTCCGAGCATCAGTAGCGTATGAGATGAATGAGGAAATGATTAAATGAACTGAAAAAAGGTTGGCTGATTTTATGAAGCCCAGGAGTAAGCCTTTTGTTCTCTACATCTTCTGTCTTTTCCTTTTTCCTTCACATAGACTTATCGGCTGCCGATGATCAAATGACTCTTGCTTCCTTGGTGAAACGTCTTATTAAGCGTTAAAATAAGCGGGTGCCTCTAGGCCTAGCATGATAGCTCCGAAGAAGAAGGGATTAGTTAAATAGAGCAATGGGAGTGAAGGGAGGGGGGGGGGGTTATATAATGTGGGGGGGGGGGGGGGGGTCAAAGTCTTCGGATGTCCGGAGTCTGATATCTGATGGGATAAAGTTAAAAGTAGTCGCTCCTTGCAGCGCTGCTCGAGGCCCGTGGTATCTTCATTATTTTGAAGAACTGTGTAAACTGTTCTGGTGTACTTTGCATACCAATGCGCGAAGAAAAAACTTCAGGTGGGCAGGAGGGCCACACAAATTTCATCACTGACAAAAGGGCTATGGGTGTTCGGCAGTTTCTGTCGAAAAACAGCTAGGATATCATGATATTTTCAATTCGTTTGACTGGGGTAGTCGATGAGGGCACCCCACAGGGCGACGGAGATGGCGATGGAGTCTCCGAAGTGATCACGAATAGAGTAATGTGTACTGTTGCGAATGATTTCAAAGTGAATATTGGGGATGCTTCATGACATTCATGGGCTATGCTCAGCCGGCAAGTAGATAAGGAGATAAGGATACTTGCTAGGGAGGGTAGAATTCATTCTGATAGGTATGCTGGTTGCAGCACTCAATGCTTCGCGGTCACTGAGGTACATACACTGCTATTCCGTGTAGTTTCTTGTTCGCCTTTCAGCCTCACTGCTTTTGCAACGCCGACTGCACTTCGTAAAGTGCTGTCCATCATCCAGTCGCTTCCTCTGTCACAACGCAGGAGCAACGCAATCGCTCACGCTCATCTTGTGGTGTTAATAAGTTGTTAATTAGGTCTCATGATACGTCGCCACTATGAAAAAGCTTGAGGCGCTATGCACGCCAAAATTGCTGCATGACGTTCTACTCACAACTAACGCTTGAAATAAACAAAAGGGTACATAGATGTATAGTTTATACACACGCACACACACACGCACGCACGCACGCACATACACTCACTAATATCCCCCCCCCCCCTCCGAACACACACACACGCACGCACGCACGCCAGAGCTAATCTGGTGGTAGTGATACTGTGGTCTGTCGTAGGTAGGCCTTATACAAGTTAAGAAAAGCTATGCCAATTTCCTACCCTATGAAGTTGGAGAATGGATATAAGAACAGCGTCGTTTAATAGCTGCATTCTAATCTTGAAACAGATAGGAATGATGAGTCTCGAAGTACCATTACGAATTACTCGAACCAAACGCAAACAGCACTGCTGTGTCATCAGTCATACACGAGAGTGTAATCTGGCCTGATGTTTTGTTGGCTAAGGCAGACGCTGAATGCAGGTTTCCCTTTCTGCTGATTCTGGATAGCAGTTTGTTCTAAGTGAGCGCTAAAATCATTCTCAGCCGCGCGTTCAGCTCCAGAAGCAAATTTGAATTGCTATGGTTTATGGGGTCTAATTTCCCCAAATAACTCGTGCACGATATGAGAGAAGTTGTATAGGCAGGCTCCGGATAATTTCGACCACCTCAGTTATTTTTTAAAGTGCAATGACGCAGCGCAGTACGCGTCAGCGCCTTGCTTCTCGCCCCAATCAAAACGCGGCTGCCGCCGCCTGTATCGAATCTTGGTTTCCCGCCTCAGTAGCTGAGCTCCCTAAACACAGAGCCACCGCGGCAGGCGGTTGAAAATTTGCGTTCCGTCATTGAGGGAAGGACCGCGTCAAAAAGTAAGCGGTGCAATATTCGGTCTTTTATAGCATGCTGTGCTGGCCAAGAGTTTGGCCAGGCCGAAATGTTCCGACGTTAATCTATATATGTTGTTCAAGTTTAAATTTTGCCGTTTTTGTTACAGCTTGTCACCTCTCGTTGCTTTTCTGCGGCCATGCTGTCGCTTCTTAGCGATGTATGTCCATGAAATGTAACTTCAAGAGGGGGAAACTACCTTCTAAGTTGAATTACTAGCTGCCTGAAACCTGCAGCACTCTTTTTCGTATGTAGGGTACATTCGCCTTGGCATCTCACATTATTTAAGTTGGAAAGCCACACATACGGCAGGGTTTACAAGTGGCTGGCGATCGGTGTGACGTCATGAAATCCAGTGATCACACATTGAGAGGAGTACAGCGCTTCATTTGGTCCGTTTCCATTGGATTTGACATCGATAGGAAGCGCTAGTATCTCATTGTGACGTGTCGGTTCTCATTCAAGGATCAGTAAAGATATCAAACGAAACTACCGCCGATGCATCCGTCAACCATGGTTTAAACTTAAGGACGGCAAGCATTTGTGAGTTAGGCCTCAGGAACGAGTCAACTGAAGAAGAGAGTAGGTTTTACGCCGATTATGGGGCATTTGTAACTCACTATCTAGTATAAGTACTCAGTTGTGAGCACCGTGCTTACCTTGCGCATTACGATCGGAGCGTTATCTGGAGCGGAACTAAGGGCGCCTCGATGACGATTACGCTAAACGCTTCGGCGACCTGCTGTGAGGCTCCAGCATCGAATAGTTGACCTTATGACACCGGCATGGGCACGCAGGCACTTTCTTCAAAGTGGTGCTGTCGTTCAGCGCGGTGGCCAACACGGAGAAGCTGCTGAACGTGCGTGCCGAGCGTGGCAGTGACGCTTGGCGGCTGCGGTTTCTGCACGGCCTGCGGTTCCTCAGCGCCAGTTGGGTGATTCTGGGTCACAGCTACCTGACCGTCGAACCAACTGCCGTGGGCGAGCTACTGCGCATTGTGCGCTTCGGGAAGAACTTCATTTGGTGCCTCGTCGGAAATGCCTACCCTTCCGTCCAGACGTTCCTCTTTATGAGGTAGTGCTATTCACACATCGCGGCTGCCATAAGAGCCACTGCGTATCGTTTACACGCTAAAGCGACAGTGGAAATGCTAACCATTATTGAGTGTCACTCTTCAATGAAGGTATCTGTGCTCGTAATGGCTGCGGAATTTGAAATTTCCAATGTTTCTAAAGCTGCAGCGAACATACGTTTAGTGAATGACATTTTTCCGTGAATTCTTGCAGAATTTCTTGTTAACACGATGGTTGGCACGTCGATACTGAATATTTCAGGGCTGTGCCCCATGCGTCCTATTGTTTATGTCACTTTTTCAGAGTTTCATTATTATTCGGCTTTTTTAGATGCAGTGATGAGGTCTATTACGCCTCTGTGTAGAACTCATTTTTCTTATTCTATTTTGTTAGAGAGCAGCGCGCGTTACTCTGTGGTAATTTGTTGTCATGCGAATAGTGGCGAGGCACCCTCTTGCTGGGTTACAATTTTTTTTAGAGCATCTTGCGATCAATATCAGGCGCTGCCAATCCGAAGCAGTGCGTATATGTGTTCCAATGCGACGATAGAGCCCGTATGAGGAACGCAAATTGCTAAGAGCGCCACGCGAACCTTAGTCCAGGTGGCCCCAAATGCATGCTGTCGATAATAAGAATAGCCAGTGCTTTTTTGAATGGTAGAAACGCGAAGAGGAAAAGAGAGAGTTATAGTTAATGGAGGTTAAATACTCGAGCGGTTTATTATTGCTTTCAAAGTGCAACGGCCGCTTTTTTTCAATGTGGTGACAAACGCCGTTTGATTTTTTTCTTCATTTATTGCTTTGGTAATTTCTTGCATGCATTCAAATTTTCCTGTTAGCTTTTTGTTGGCCCTCAAGAGCACATAAAATGCGCTGCTCGACCATTCGACTGAGGTCCTTTGGGAGCCAAAGTCGTTGGTCGCCAACATGACCTGCGCGTCAAAGTACAAATGTAGACTGCAGTGACAATGCCCTTGTAGCAAACCAATCGTTCTTTCAGAAGGAGGCGGTGAAGCCGCGCATTTCCCGGTGGTAACAACCATGAACGGACTTTACTTAACAGTTTATAATTTTCCAGGCTATATCAACTGCTCGTCCTAATATGACTTCCCATTAAAGCATACGTGCGAGCCGCTAAATATTTCACGTTTTCTCGATCGAGAGATTTCATAGAAGCTATGCTTGATAACGAAAGTTGCATGTGTGCTGCCCCGGCAAAAGCCCGCACGCATGGTAATTCCCATTTTGGCTTCTTTTTCATTTGCCTTGGAATGCTTCCAGCGGATTCTTGCTCAGCTTCAACATCGCCAGGCACTTGAAGAAAAGAAAAGGAAGCCTCTGGCTGCCGGTTACCTTGCTCCTATTGAGAAGATACATAAGGTAAATATTATGACTCACTTGCTGCTTGTTTCAAAATGCATCGGGAGTAGAACCCAGTTGCTGCATTTTGCTGGCAATCTCCGTACTGATACCGACTGGCGGCTTATTATTAGTAGGAGTTACTAGGTGTTCTCTGACCGCAGGGGTAAATAAGTGATGTAAAATCCCGACCAAGTGCCCCCAGCCGCGGGCTGCGCCTATTTTATACTCCAGGGGTGTGTGGGATGAGATTTAACTGTTCGGCCTCAAGAGCACGATAGTGGTGTATATCGGCAGCCGGTGATGAGCCGTGTTCCCGCGGATTTTGGCACCGGCACTTAATGAAGCAGACATGACTCAAAGAACAGAAAAGAGAGAGAACTACTGCCGGAGGAGGTCCAGCCCCATCGTGGCATGCATTCTTGTTTAGCATGTGGCTGTGACGTGGCTGTGATTAGCGGCTGCCAACGACGCATTGATTACCGCGCTACCCTTCCGCTTTTAGTTTTAAGAACAGGCTGCTAAGAAGAAGGAACAATCGTAATTCGCGAGTGTGTGGTGTCTTGGTATTATGACAGAAATCCGGTTAGCTTTCTCCCGATGAGTTCGCACTGTTAATAATAGGCATGCTTCACTTCCTTTTTTACTGGTTTTTATTCGGCAGTGCCTAGTATGCAGCTGCCATGTCCTGATTGACTACTTGATATCCTATAGTACTGTGAAATTATTGGATATGTTTTTTTGTACTCCATCTTTACTTCGCTTCTTTGAATTATCCACTAGTTTTTTTTTTTTTTTCGGCACTTTTCTACAGCACCAGAAGCCTTACATGTAGGAAGTAGCATGTCTAATTTCTTGAGATGGTGTAATTGACCGAATTGATTGTGAAACCTTTCCGTGCGTTATCCTAACTGATAAGCACTCTCCTGACAGTCAGTCGCACGGCGCTCTTACATTAAGTTACTAGTGAATGCGGACTCAAATACGCCACACTAATGGAAATAAGTTTATATTTTCTACTGCCGTGAGTCAAGTTGACTGCGCCATTTTTAGCAGACTCCGAGCCTCAAAGCAAAATGACGATACTTTCCCAACTTCTGACTCAATCGCTGCAGAGGGTCGGCAATGAAGCGTCGAGGTTGGCGCCCAATTATTTCGCAGGTTGACAGCCCCGCTTATGTTCGTGATCGGCGTATGGCTGCTCGTGCCGCTGGTTGTGGACGGACCGCTGGCCAAAGAGCACCACCCGTCCATCTTCGCCACTTGCACGCGCAACTGGTGGAGGGCGCTCATCCATATCAACAACTGGAGCGACCTGCTGGACATGGCAAGCACGACTCCATGCTCTGTGGGCCCCAAAACAGCCCTTTGCTTTCAGGGGATACACACGCAACGCATTGCGTGGCACGGCGCTGGCTGTGAAAAGGCAACCCTGAACGAGACATAGATTTAATGCAGGCATTGAACGGGCGAAGTCACACGCTATGTCGAGCTGTCACTATTTAACCTACGCCAACTTCCCCGTCCTTGTACTCTTCCTTAGGTTCCAGCAATCAGCTTTGATAATAATATATGTGCAATCCATGTTTCATCCATGGGTTCTGCAATTCCTGAATTTCCACTCAAAAAGCACTCTGAACGTACTACGTTCATAGGAAAAGCATGGCAAAGTACTCTTGATTTATTTTCTTGTTTTTGGCAGCGTAAGCCTTTATTCTCTCTTCTTGTTTTCATGAAACATCGAAACATGGAACAAGCTTACAAATTATTTTCTAAAATTTTCCAAAACAGTTGGCGCCCGCTTATCAACTTTATTACGGGGTAAATAAAACAAAACTGAGCTGTTGTTTGTTGCGGTATATATTTGAATGAAAATCCTGTTCGCGAATGCGTCACGTGCAGTAAATAAGTTCGGTGTGGTTGTGGAAGAATATCCTAGAGCAGTATTTTTTATTGATGACAGTCATGCACCTCTGGATCTGTGCATCAAATGACGAGGCAATGTTTGTAACACGATGCGAGGATATCTGCGATGGTGCCTTAAAATTAATCTCTAAAGTAGCTGAATTGAAGATGTGTTGGAGCACGAATACTATTAAGTTTACAGGAAAGTTTCTGCACGGCCATTGAAGTTTTCATCGAAGAAACGGCTTCCAATCACATGTTTCACTGTCAGCAGTTGCGAGGTAAGAAGTTCCTCAAACTCAATGGAAGTGTTTTTTTTTTCTTCTTCTTATCACTGCCGCTATACTTGAAGACATTAAGTGCGTATAATCGGCGCCCCATGACAACCAGTGTCCTAACATTAACCTCACTTTTGTACTGAAAATGAATGCCAAGGTGTATAGTGGGAAAAAGACTTGCCGAGGGTTAAGTCTTGTAATTCCGTTGTGCAGTGCCTCCAGCACAGTTGGTACGTAAGCGTCGACTGGCAAATCTACATGTTCATCTGGATCATTCCCGTCGTCATGCTGAGGTAAACAGAGCTTCCCACCCGAGTGCGGCGGGCTCTCATGACGGAGTGGAGATCGATGACATGTGTTTACATTCCAGCCGCCCAAGATTCGGCCTGCTCTGCGCGGGTGCCCTGGCAATCGGGACGTCAGCCGCCGTCACCGTCAACGCTTACTTGTACTCCTACCAACCCCTGCCGTTGTACGGCCAGCCTGAGATCGAGTAAGCGCATGTCGGTTTGGAAGGGAGCGCATTGGGTGCTTCTTTTAAGGCCTAAAACGGCGAGCTGTGCAAGCTGGGTTTGGTAGCAGACATAGTGGTTGTAATGGTGGCGGGTATTTGTGTTCACCTAATTATCATAAGTGCGCAGAAAGGAATTAATGCAGCGCTTTTTTGTCAGGTTCATTTTGATAATGGACGCAGTTCGCTTTGGGTGGACTTTCCCTGGAGAGATGACGCGTTGCAGTTACGGTGTGCTGCGGCAATTTGAATGATAAAATTCACATAAAAATAAAAATAAAAATAATATCTTTACGTTAATCCGTTCTTCCTCAGCTGCGAGATGCACAAAAAAGAAATTGTAAAGAGGGGAGCCTGTGTTTGTCTTGTTCCTGCGTCGAGAGAGCTCCGCCCCTATTTAATTATTTTTTTTCCCATGGGAGAAGAGACAAACAGTTGCCCTGAATTCAGTGTTGCCCTGAAACACTATTATCAGTTTCAACTATATAAAAAAGTCAGAAGCAGAATACATGGAAGGTAGGAAGGACAGGACAAGGAGCGCTGTGTCCAGCTTTCGCTCGCAGTGTATCCTTGTTTGGCACATCATTTTTTAAAGTGCCTTGCCAGCTCCCCCACCTATTGATTTTGCACGATTAAATGAGGGCTGGCACCTTGGTTTGAGGAACCCCCGGCTTCGTTTGTCCGCTGACTTCCATCTTCTCGTCCTTCAAAGCAAATACTGTTTGGCTTGGTGCTTATCGACTCACCAAAAAAAAAAAAATATCTTTTGAAGATATCTCAAAGCGTGTAGTCACCGCACTGTTCTCAGTTTATAATGACCGCGTTTCTAAAATATTCCCTATAAATAACAATTGGAAAGCGAGGTATCCGCATGTCCAGCTTTCCTGGATGCCAGCTACCGGAGCCATCCTTCAGTCGTTAATGGGGAACACAGAGCAACTCAAGGGGGATATTTTAACCTCTATGTTTTTTTTTTGAAGGAAATCAGAGTGGAGCAGTTTCCAAAATTCTAAGATACTTGTAAGGTGTTGAGGGATGAGCCACAACATGCTCGACTGTTTGGCCCATTCATGATTTAACATGGGGCGAGGACAGCGCGAAATTTTCCCTGATTGCACCCTTAATTGAGCCATTGTAACTGCACGTAAATGACCTTCTCTCTTGGCGTACCGCTCAGCGGCTGTAGCAAAGAGTGTCACCTCTTGTCTAGCGCTGCGCTGTGGATAAAGACGTGCTGTTTTAAATGACCAAACTCCTCTTCTGCTTGGCGCGCACAGCAAGACACTGGATATGATGAAGTTCATCTACTATCGGCCGTACGTGCACGTCACCTCTTACGCCGTGGGCATAATGCTGGGCTACGTGGTCAGCGCTAATGCCGGACTGCAGCTGCCGCGCTGGGCGCGCGCCTCGCTTTGGGCCTTGTCCACAATGCTGGCGCTGCTCGTCGTCTTCGGGCCGTTCAAGTGGCTGCGCGGGGATTCGTGGAGGGGCGGCGACGCCGTGGCCTACGCCGGATTCAGCAAGCTGGCATGGGCACTGTCCCTCTCCTGGGTCGTCTTCGCTTGCGCCTCCGGCCGTGGAGGTGAGAACGTCGTTTCTAGATGCGATATGGACAACTTTTATTAGAATATCACTTCTGATTTCTTCGTTTACTATTTGGTATTTTTCTCCTCCAGGTGTCTAAATGTTGAGCAATGATCTTCATGGGCTTCTTGCTGATTGTTTCGATATCAAAATAGCTCGATACTAAGCAGCGTGTCAATGTAGGCGGGTTGAAAACTGAACTTATCAGTAGCTTACAGCATAGCAGGTTAAGCGAGTGTTAGAAGCCATTGTTTACTACGATGTATACCTTTGTTTAGCGCATGGTATATGTTGTTGCCTAGAGCGGACGACGTTTGACTGACCACTGTCATGGGTACTATTGGCAATGTGTGCCAGCTGCATGCTGGACGCTTTCCAGCAGACTATCGCAGATGTAATTGCGCTCTTTCTTGATTTCGAAGCAAAAAAAAAAAAAAGATCTCTCGTGGCTCCCTTCTTCCAGTCGCTAATCCTACGTGAAATGGTATGAGTGTCATATATCTATTGGCTGAGGGGAGAAGTGTGAATGTGCCATCGAGTGCTCTGTCGCTAAAGAGAACTGATTATCTACGTCTTAATAATTAGATTACGTGATTGTGTCTGTTTTGTGACATTTTGACTTTGCTTGCTTCTTGCTTTTGTTTTCCATATAATTTGCTTCCTCCATAAAATAAGGAACAGCCTAAAGCTACGCTACGCTCTTCGCCTTCTACTCCAGCTTGATTTCTTTGCGCATTGAGCTGAACGCATAAGCTAATGTTTTTACTGACGATTTTTTATAGTGGTTTCTCCATCAATTAATTTTTTTTTTCACTTGATACCAGTCATAACAAAGTAGATATTTAAGGTCGACGTAAAGAAAATAATATATCAAATACTTAGGGCAGTTGGAAAAATAATAGCTAAACCTTCACAATGCATTGCTTATACCAACGATTAAGAGGGAAATGACTACGGTTGACACAAGTAGCCAGAGCGCATGAGGTTGGCTTATTCTGCTTTTGTATCTTGGCCCACAGGCGTCGCCAACAGATTTCTGTCGTGGAAGCCGCTGATTCCACTCAGCAGGCTCTCGTATGGTGCCTACCTCATCCATTCCCCGCTCTACCTCATTCGCGCCGGCATTATGAGAGAGCGAATGTCTTTGCAACACTTCAACCTGGTACGTGCTGCAAGCCAAGTATTTTTGCTTTTATATCATTCAGGAGCTCATTTATTTCATTTTAGTCTCCGAAGATGATTTTCAGAACCTTGTAAAATTATGTGACCTGCCCTGCCGAGCGGCAGCCATTTCCGACACTTTAATTTTGCCGCCCTCGTTGGCAACGCCTATTCGGAACGCTTTCTTTATTGTTCCCCCCCCCCCCCCCTTTTTTTTTTTCGAAGTCTCTGACTCTTGCATCGGTAAATTTGACTTCATTGCGCACACAGCTTAGAGGACTGAGGCCCGATGCTTATCAGTGGAATAAGAATTGCTCGCAACAGTGACAGGGCAGTCACGTGCATGAAGAACAAAGCTGAATCATCTGTGCTGTCCAGTTACCTACGCCTACTATGTGTTTTGTGAATCCTGCACGTGTTCAGTTGGTACCACATCCAGTTTCCGAAAAACTGCATGACTTAAGCGAGTCATAGCCTGGTAGAATGCAACATTCCAATGAGATTATTATATCGTGAGAAGTCTTCCTACCATGTTAAATAAATACTCACCTAATAGCGGTAAGGTTTTGTTACTTCCTTTAAACTAATCCGTGAAATGTTGATATGAATGCATATCTTTAAGCAAACTGTACTGTCTTCTGGCGCGTCTATGCATAATTTAAATGTATTTTTTTGCATTACCTTGACCTTTTGTACACCGGTTATTGTTCTTTTCATACATTTATGTAAGCGGGACTTGTCTGCTGCCGTGATTACAGGGGTAGTCGCCCCGTCGAGCTGCTCTTCGAAACAGCTTTTTAGCGGCTGCTCCCTTCTTTATATTAAAGGAAATAAAGGTTATTATTATATTATTATTATTATTATTATTATTATTATTATTATTATTATTATTATTATTATTATTATTATTATTATTATTATTATTATTATTATTATTATAAATGCCATTTTTGACGGTTCACAAAGCCTGAAGATATTTGTCTTGGTGACAAAACAATACCTATCTATAACGTCTGAAACATAGTTCCTTCTACTTTGGGCTTACTTTGTCCTTCTGCTAAGACTACTAAAACGAAGTCTTCTTTCCGGGATTGGTGGCAAAAGGCAGTGTAATAATCCTCCTTTTTCACAAAATGTGGCGCCCTCTAGGAGTGGTTGAAAATTCGTCTGCTACTGGTTGAAAACACCCCTGGGAGATGAAGCCGCCAGCGAAATGATGGTGTGTGTTCCTGACAGCTACCGCCATCTATCGCATACGCCTGTTACTAATATTAACTACACAAGGCCTCAGAGATCGGCTACGGCTGCGCCGATCGGGAGGTCAAGAACTGCGCATGCGCAGCTGGGGTTAGTGGCTTGTTTTCAACCAGGAAAGAAGCGCGCATGAGCAGTCTTGTGAAAAAGGGGAATTTAAGCAAACAAATTCATGTGTTATAAAGGGCAGTTATTTTGGGCAGAAACTAAAACAGCCTTGTTATATGCTGCAGGTATCGTTTCAGCTGCGCGCGTACTTAACTCAGTAAATTCTCCTTATGGCTGGATGACGGGAAGGAGCATATTGGGAGACAAGGTCAGAAACACTAGCCCCATGCTGATGAATTACTGATACGGTGGTTAGCGTTACGTAATTTTTTTTTTTTTTTTTTTACGAGGGTGCAATGGAAATTAATCTCGGAGACAGCTTCGCTAATAATGCTTAGGGTACTTTTTATAGTTCGGTTCCTTGCCAATGTTCGTCAACGGCAAAAAATAGTAACATGTTCTTGAACGTGACTAGCTGGTGAGGCTGTTGTCGCCATGTACACGTGCCAATTCAAGGGTGTGTGGCACCTACTCGGACACCTGTACATCTATCGCCAATTTATGTACGCACCAAAACCGACTAAAATTATTTCAGCAACACTGTCATGCTTCGACCCATCATATTTCAGGACATGACGGAAAGAATAATCGGCTGTGAAATTCACCCCCTCATAGGTTATCCACTGGATGGGTCTTTTAAATGGTAATGAAAATAAAAAAGCTCCGCCAAGGGGTCTTGTCAAGTTTTCAGCAAAGGTCCTTCATGTTTCAGTTATCTGTTCTCGTTTATTATGTGCAGGGTTTTTAATGACGAACTGAAATCGCTGTTTCAAACGGCAGTTAGCGAGCCTCATGAATACAAAGAATGTAGAATCACAACGACCACCTGAACTTATATAGTTGCTGACTAATTGTCATCAGCAGTGATTGGAATTTCATTACACGTAGAACTTCGCGCGTCATTGCGTTGAAATGCATATCAAACGGCCGGGCGCATTGAACCTGCAACAGTGGTATAAGAGCGGGACGATACCGGTATACTACACCGGCAGTGCGGCATATAAAGGTTGAAATAAGGGCTGTGTCAGTCGCAAACATGAGATTTAGCGTTCTGCTGTGCAATGCTTACTAAGAGTCTTCTAGAATATTGCACGTAACGAAGCGCCAGCTATAATTATAAACTTCTTTTTATTCCGTGACTACATTATTAATTTACTAAGTGAAGATTAGTGCTCGAGTCTAGCGTAAAGCTCTACGATCGAGCTCTATACGTCTGGGCATGACCAGGCTTGGTCAGCATATACAAAGGTTTGACTGTTCATTTCACTGCCTTGGAATGAACGCAGGTGAAAGACTTCTTCGGCTGTCTGACAATGTCGTTTTTGATGGCCTACCTGCTGTACCTAGTGTGCGAGGCACCCGTCGCATCGCTGGAAAAGCTGATTCTGGCTCCAGCGACTCGCCGCATCCAGGCGGATGCGCAGAAGGACTCCACGTCTGACGCCCTGCAGGCCGAGCGAAGCCGGGAAGAAGTATGCGTCACGGTGGCCTCTGCCCAGCAGCACGTGATCTCCGAGTCAAAATGTCGTCTTTAGATCCACTGTGCTCGTAAGGCAACAGTCGCCACTTCACGCCAGCACTTTTAAATGCGACAGCCGTCCCGTGCAACGGCGCTGGTCTCTTCGCCCGAGGCTTGTGCAACAGCGGATGCCACCGCCTTCCCGAGCGAGACTCGTGACCGGTTGATGTGTGTAGCCTTGTAGGCAGCACGAAAAACACCTGCTCAGGACTTTGGTTACCACGCCACGACAGTGCAAAGTCACCCAGCTTGTGTAGGTTTGCTGCGCGTGGTTCAAGGAGCGTTTCCCGCCGAGGGTGGAGAAACGTCTTTACCAGCCGGCCTTTGAACCTGAAGCAAATTTCCGTTTTGTGTTTTTTGACGGAGGGCAGCTGCCAGAACATTAGGCGGCATTTACTTGGCTGCATTGTGAGTGCGTCACAGCCCGTAGGTGCAGCCACAGCTGCGATATGGCACCGTGGAGGGCATCGATGGTTTCGCGATGGCGGTGCCCCACTGGGCCTCAGCTGAAAGTTAAGAGCCCGCAGCTTGGCCACATTCCCTTCCGATTTCAGTGATTTCCACTTTTTCGCCGGGTTCACCAGCTAGTGCTCCCAGAGGACAACACCACAGTCTCGCTTTTTCCGACGGAAGTGCTTCTTTTACAGCTTCTCCACTACTCGTCTTCGCGTTTTCATGCAATTTAGTATTCACAGCCATGTCTCGAGCCACCATTGTCTGGCTTAGCGATTTTGTTAGCAGCCACTTTGTCGCGGCCGTGTAAACGTCGCTACAAACAAACTTTCAAAAGAACAGTGAAGGAACATGAATGAACAGTGAGTTAAAGAGAGGAGGGAGAACGTAGTCGGTTTTCAGTTGCATATGGTGAGGTCAATGGCATTGTTGTTGCATTTGAGTTTCCCAACTTGAACAGAGAAATAACGCTCCGTGCAAGGTTCTCGCGGGTCATAGTAAAAACTGCTTGGTGAAGATGTCTTTAAAGAGCAGTAGTTCAAGCTTTTTCGCGCAGGCCATGAATGGTTATGTTATGTTATGCTATGTTTTTTTTTTTTTCAGTGTTGTGTTTCTATGCACACAGGTCAGGTCAGCATAACAGATTCATGTCGGCAGAACGTGAGGAACATAGACGGGAACATGGAGGTATACCAGCATTGCGAGCTCAAAAGAATGTCTTGCAGCAGACGCTTGGCGGTACTGGTGCGGAGCTGTCCTTCAAGCTATACGAGTGCTTGTGGAAGAATCTGAAGCCTTTCATGCGGCTTTGTCGATTGAAAAGACAGAACTAGCATTTTCTTGTACATAGAAAAGCCACTCACTACCTCCTAGGTTTGGTTGTTTCGTCATATCTCATATGATGCATATTTTTCGCTTATCAATCGTGAATACACCATATTAAACTGACCACACTCCATTCGAGCTCTCATTCACCATCAGCGATAACATTAAAAGCTGCTGGCACTCGCGAAGCGGAGCATATATTTTTGTGCTCTTACCACAACGGCGTACGGCTCAGTGAGCGTTATATACACAGGAGCTCGGTTGTGCCAACTATCTGGTCAAGTCCTCGTGATTTCTGGTCATGTCGTATCTATACCGTAGAGATAACGGAGTGCCGTAAACATTTCAGCACTGCCATGTATAGAGCATAAGCCACAAACCAGTGCGGTTCTTGGACCATGTTGACTCTGTGTGAAAGATCTACGCAATAAGTTATTCTGCGAGACATTTATGTATATATGCTTTAAAGAAAAGCTCATACGCCACAGATTAGCATCAACTAGTTATTTTTCTTTATTTAGTCGCACAATGAAGAAAGGCGGAATCGGTGTCGAAGAAAACGGAGCTTTCTCATTCTTATTGGTCCTGTGCTATCAGTCGGGAAGTCCTTCGTTACGTGCATTAAAATTGTGGTACCCTGGCAATACTAGGTGGCAATATAGCGCTGTGCAAGTTATTTCATAGAAGTACTCAAATCGCAAACGTTTCACCAGATCTCAAATGCCATTACTTGTTGCACTTTGCACAGTTTCACCTTCATTTTGTGCAAAGAAAAGGATAGACAATGGTAAAGAGGTAGGGTGGGGGAGGTGGGGCGGGAGCTGGGACATAGAAGCAAGGAGTTTTAATGAATGCGTAGCTGAGCTGAAAATTGTTAAGAATTAGAGGAATTTTTTCATCTATAGCCAAGAGGATGTTTACTTTTCACAGTGCATCTTGCAGACATTTCAGGTTTATGGCCAGTTCGATCCCTGTATCGAAATACATATTCTACGAAGTTTGCAAATCTCATTATGAAACAGCAGCTTTATTTTTTAGTCGGTCTGATATGCTTAACGTTATAAATTATATAGTTGCAAATTTGTCTGAGACGAGTGCCGAGGCTGATAGTTCTCTTACTTCACGAACAAATACGCGGTTATTTCATTACATATGCGGTGATCTCGCTCTCCCTCCCCCCCCCCCCCCCCCTTTTTATACACTCATTGCCTGTTTCCGATCTATTTATTTGTGACCCAGAATTAAATTAAGAGAACGTACTACTGTATAAATTTATAACTCACTTAGGGTCCTCACATCTTTGGTGAGCAGAGTAGTAGTCGCATATTTTTCTCTTGCCAATGTTTTGTGTTCGAGCAGCGCTTTAACATACTTGCACAGTGACATCATTACGTTACTACGTTACTTCTGCTGCGCACGTTAAAGGATGGGCTGAGTGCGCTGCCCGTGGTGTCATTAGGCCACTTCTGCGCATTATTTCGGATCTTTAGGCGAAAATATCTGGCGCGAAACTTCATTACTTAATCGTCACACGCCTATTGGTCGAGCTTTGACGAATACGGCCTTTCAACCGGACATCATTTTGCATACAGCCTCGTCGCACGCGCGGTACACGCCACCTTTTCTTCCCCACGAGTACAAACGCAAAACGCAAGAAGCATTTATTAAAGGCGTCAACAGCACAATAGCACTCTGTTCATGAAGCTGTTCGCATTTGCATTTGGTCCGTGATTGATGGTCAAACGTGCATGCGTGTATTAATTACCGCCGAAAGGAAAGGGAAGAGGTCGAATCACAGACCGTTCTCATCTGCGAAAAGCTTCCTGAATCCGGGGTTCTCTTTTCTTGTTTGCCCAGTGCGGATATCTGCATTGTGGGGTCCCCACCTATTCCTACCGTTCAGATTCTGATGTTCTCCGGACACCTCCAGCTAGGATGTTCTTCCTAGTATTCGTCCTGGTCACTTAGACGTTTGTGTATGTTGTAAATATTGTATTGTATGTGTTGGTATCATGAAATAATACATACCTGCTATTCAAGATTTTCATGTCATTAAATGAATTTCTATGTGACCTTGTGGTCTGTCTCTTTATTTTATTCCGCTAAACTAAGATCCGCGCAATGGTAGATTGGGCGCTTTGGTATGAGTTCATTACGAAAAACGAGCGCGGAATTAACGGCGCAGACATACGAAGGAGGATAAACAGTATGCGTCGCTCATGCTGTGTGCCCCTAACCTTCTGTGCGTGTCTTTTAGCGTCGTTTTTGTCTACGGTAGGCAGAAGTGAACTCACTGAAAAGCCTACGTTTTCACTGAGTGGTCCTAGCTGGCCTCCTGTTACCAAACACTTCGTCGCTGGCTCAACGCTGGCCGCAGCAGCCGCATTTCAACGCCGGTTAAACTCAAGAGCAGTTCGACTGGGATACAGGAGAGCTTTCTACAGGGTTAGTTCTTGTTGCATGATGTCAAGAAGCCAGCGCAAAATACGGGCGAAGGACAAGAAGGAGGACATAAGGCACATTCACGAGCGCTCGTGAACATGTCCTCCCTATCGTCCTTCGTCCGTATTTTGCACTGGCTTCTTCACATCATCCATTGGGAACGCAGTGCTCGCAGGCGACCTGTATAGGTGACGGAAGCTAGTGTGAAGCATCAGTATATACAACTGTTCCGACATCACATGGTCAAATTCACAAATAAAAAGATGAAAATAAACCCATTCAAGCCTCGGCTGTCATATCAGCAAACTAAGCGATAACTAAGCAAGAGCTCAGTAAGAAAAGGCAAGGAGCCTTTGCATATTTTATATCAGCATAAACATTCTTTTCTTATTGGAGCCATATTTTATATCAGCCCTTATTTTATATCAGTAACCAGGCTGCAAGGTTTGTTTCTCAGGTGTGTTTAGAGCCCTTGATCTATCCCAAAGGCAAAAATGGTCTTCACAGATAAGCGGGAGTGGTTTTCTTCCCGTACATGGGATTGAGAATTTGAGATGTTCCATAAACGACGCAATACAGGGCTAAAGAGCAAACCGCTCAGCCTGGTTACATTTGGCAAAGACGATACATGCCAAACACACAATAACCGCAACACTGCAAAGGGATGAATACTAGAAATGGATAATGCGTTTTTGTTTTCCCCTAAGGATTGGCGTAATTACTCGGTTTGTCTAAATCAGCTTTGGTTTCTCCGCGAGGCATTAGAATTTCCATTGAGCGAATGATTTATGAAAGTGGAGACGCCTCGTAATTCACATTTCTGGAAAAAAATAAATAATTTGAGCGATTTTGGTATTCAGCTTTCACTCGCCCAATCAGGACATTGTGCTCCAAATGGAGTGCGCTTAACGCAGCAGGATGGTGTTACCGTCACAGGAAGCCCAGAGCCTTTTCTCGTTTGGTAGTTTGCGAGGCGATCACTTGGGAGAGCTGCGATCTCTGCTGGCGTAAAATACCCGTGGGGCGCAACCTGCCTTCTCCTTTTCGTCAACCCCCTCTACAATGGTTATTTACGTATAGCCGACCATGCGCTGCTGTCTGGCGTGGACAACCCCGACGATAAATCCCAAAAATGCAGACCGTACAACTGTCTGTGTCAAGTACAGGAGTTCGAAAATATTCATGAGGCATAATATAGCACGTATGAAAGTCGATCAAACAATAGACAGGGTGACGCAGTTAAACTCTAACTCGTAGTAGTTTATTGGGTAAATACACAGACTTCACCCGCCTTCAAAAATAACGTCCAGTTATCAGTTCATTTATCATGATTATGATAAGCCGTCAGGCTTGATATCACGACGCTCAGTTTACCGTGCACCGAGCTTGCGAAGACGATAGAACCATGAACAGTTTTAAGTTTACCCGGGTGCTTTTTGATGCGGTCTGATCAGCTTGCACCAACCGAAGGAAAAAAAAAAAGGAAAAACACCCTTGCTCAGCATACCACGTAATGTTACATAACAAATTTCCCTGATACATGTTTTGGTTATTTGCATTTATAAACCCTCGCCTGTAAAAACGTACAAGAACGATACAAAAGCATTGAAGTCAAAGCTTTATTTTTGTCACCCCCACGGAACGTAAGCTAATCTCATCGGAAAGTAAGTAGAGTTCGGATATAAATTAGAGTGCGTTATTTCAGTAACAATATAAAAAAAAATAAGAATCAATGTTCTTACACTCCCTTTCTGCTCGCTTCAGGTGCAACGCAGCGAAAGGAAGAATAAAAAACTAGGTTACGCTGTTTACCTTGGGGTGTTCCAATCAATGGCCACAGTAGCTGTGTTATGCGGCTTCTACAGCGGTACTGTTGAAATCCTTACGTGCCCCTTACTCTAACACTTAGCAGCGTAATTGAATTTCGTAAATATTAAAGAACCAAGAGCAGTTATTTGTTTGGCAGGCAAGTTTTTCCGCTCTCATTACGCGTTCACTGTTGCCATCATGATAGGGTAATTTCTTGACTATGATGGTGGCTTTAGCCTAACTGATTAGTACTGAATGAGCTGCAGTCGAAGGATAGGTTTTGTTCGGTTGATAGGTTTTAACGTCGAAAAGCGGCTGAGGCTATAAGGAACGCCGAAGTGTAGGGTTCCGGAAATTTCGATCCTCTAGGGTTCTTTAATGTGCACTGGCATCGCACAGTATACAGAAGCCATGCCTTTCGCCTCCATCGAAACGTGGCCACCTGGCCGAGACTTGATCCCACGTCCTTGGGTACAGCAGCCGAGTGCCGTAACCACTGGCAGTAACACCACGCGCGCGCGCGCATGCACACACACACACACACACACACACACACACACACACACACACACACACACACACACACACACACACACACACACACACACACACACACACACACACACACACACACACACACACACACACACACACACACACACACACACACACACACACGCGCGCGCGCGCACACACACGCACACACACGCACACACACACACGCACACACACACGCACACACACGCACACACGGCACACACACAGAAGCACACACACACACACGCACACACACACACACGCACGCACACACACGCACACACACACGCACACACACGCACACACACACACATACACACACGCACACATACACACACACATACACACACACGCATACACGCACACACACACGCACACACACACACACGCACGCACACACACACACACACGCACACACACACACACGCACACACACACGCACGCACACACACACACACACGCACACACACACACACACGCACACACACACACACACACACGCACGCACACACACACACACACACGCACGCACACACACACACGCACACACACGCACACACACACGCACACACACACACACACACATACACACACGTACACACACACACGCACACACGCACGCACGCACACACACACACACATACACATACGCACACACACACGCACGCACACACACACACAGAAAGAGAGCCGTGGTCGGACCTCTTTTTGGAGGCTGCTGCTTGTTTAAAACAATGCAATGAAGTCCTAGCTTGCACTCGTCTTGCCATATTCTTGCATCAGCGAAAATCAGACCCTCGAGAAATTTTTTTTTGCATCTATCGTTCAAAGCCTGTGATAAGAAGAAAATGGTGCATCAGGCATATATGTGCCTCTTATGTCTGAAAGAGATTGAGTTGTCAACACAAAGTACAAATTATATTTTTAGCATAAGTACTAAACGAAAAGTGCCCTAGCAAAAAGTCTCAATGCTCGTCCATTGCTATAATAGAAAGTCAGTCAGTGAGTCAATCAATCAATCGTGTGCTCCATGTGACAAGGTCCACCCGTTGGTATTGGTGCTGACACACTTCCGCATAATAATGACCAAAACGTGAAGCCGCATTAAGGTCTGACGCTAAAATATATTGAAGTTACCAGATAAATATATCAAGCCTAGTGGAATAATTATTATGTAAAACTCAGTACAGGAATGATGTAAAAGTCTACAGACGAAACATTTGAGCAGGTTGCATGAAAATCCGAATTATTTGGACAATCGAAACGCATCGATTGAAATTCAGTAGTAATATTAGTAAATATTGGTTGCGTATATACATGAGCGACGTGCCTAGGTGGCATGCAGATTAGAGAATGAAAAACTGCCAGACGTCACTGGATGCGTTGAAAGCGGTCCTACGAATAAAAAATCTGAAGGGCACTTTGGACCACAAGGCGAAAGCCATTATATATAGGGTGGTGGATCGTAGCCCTCCACTACGGCATCTCTATCGCCCTACCTATTTCACTCACACCTTCCTCCCTTCCTTTACGGCGTGATACATGTGTCCGCGGAGAATTGCGACAGATACTGTGCCTTTTCTATCTTGTAAATCAGTTTGTAATGTCGCTGATGCCTTCTGTACTAACGCCTCCTAGACATCTGGGTCTGCTTCTGTTTGCTGTGTGGTGCGGCGTTCGAGGAAGCGGTAAAATAAAAGGCGCGCTCAGCTTCATACATGCCTGAATCGCCTGGTGACGTCATGACCTGTCGTGACGGTACATCGCGCGCACCTTGTCGAACACAACCAGCATTTCAGTGAACGCATCAAAGTTCGCCGGCGTTCTATAATTAGTTTACAGGAAAGGGAAGACGCAGTATCTGTCACGCGCGGAATCCCGCTATCATATTCACGGTAGACAAGGGGAATTATGAAGAGCGCGTTCCACGATCCGGTGCGTAGCGCAGTTGGTAAAGCGCTGGGCTGGGGATCCAAGGTATAGAGGCTCGATTCTCGGAGGAGAGAAAGTTATTAATTTATTTCACTCGCTCTCGGAAACTTGACACCTCTGTTGACAATCTTCTACTGACAACCTTTTGTCGACTTTTTTCTTTAAGGCTATCGCCCTAATATACCGACAATTCAGCTTGGGCACTTTGTCACGGGCACAGAAGTGTTCCACACTCAGATGGCTGCATTGGTTCGAGGAATTTTTTACACTCCAGACAAGCGACATCCCTTAGTAAGGTGCCTCGCCGAGCAAAATGATCTAGACGGGCCTTATATAATTAAACCAGTGCTCCATCTTCGAACTAAATGTGAACGGGAACTCCCTGTAACTTTGACGTCTTCTTTAAATGCATCTGGAAGCCCGGCGAAAATCTCAAATTCTAGTGTCGAGAGAAACTGGTTCATTTCTTCATCACGGATTCGTAGCGCTCAAAAGAAGCCTGTTCCCAAAAGGCTCCAACCAGTTTCCTCTATTAACCGCAGAGGCAGCACTGCATGCTTTATCGTGCATTGGACGGTTATTTGTGCCGAGCCAAGAATGGGAAACACTCTTCCTCGCTATGCTCTAAACCCAATCGTATTCTTAGAGACTGTGGACGCATTCTGCAGCCAGGTACCACGGTTAGTTTATTCTCTAATAAAGGACCGAGAGCTTGTTTATACGCTTCGAACTCCATGTGCTCCTAATGTAGGCCTACAGTGGACTTCGGACACAGCACCTACTCATTGCAACACACGTTTTGCGGCGTCGTTCATTCAGCGCATTTCCGTGCACCAACGGCTACTACAACCTTCAGCTGCCACTTTCTCGTCATCGTCACCAAGGCTTCCGCAACGTGGAGTGTCTACCAGACGAACTAGGACCTCAGCATATACTGGCGCTTGTGTCACTTTCGGCTCAGCGAGAGTACACTTTCCCCTTCTGGCTACAGCCAGGCCGTGCCGGGCTTGGGTCCCCCGGAATGTCACGGGGACTTCAGCTGAGAGGAAAAATGTGTGTGCACAGACAGCTTTTGCGAAGTAGAACCAGAGCACATGATGGAAGAATGGCAAGGCAGCACTTACACTATCAGAGCGAGCCGCTGAGGCTTGCCAGTTTCGACGATCCCGATTATTGCTAAAATTTGGCAACAAATATAAAAAATGGTCAATCAATTAATCAATCAATTAATTAATTTTAACTTCAGAAGTTGCAACCGTGAGGACTTGAAAGTGTACCACATTTTTTTTTTTGCCGGGGTCTCATTTCGCCTTAAAGGAGTATAGACACCATTTTTTGAAGCGTCGGAAGGAATACGATTGCTTTCCTGGTTATACAGAGATGCTCCCCAAGCAATCCCAACCTCGCACGTTTCCGCGAAGATATTTTATTTTGATTTTACAAACAAGCAAGCAAGTACTCCGTTTTTCAAAACCCATTGGCATCGACATCTCTGTGACGAAACGTGTGCATAGGTAAACAACATGACGTCATCAAACAACTCTGACGTGGAGTCGGCAAAGCAAAGAGCAGGGACGACACATGGCCGGACTCGAACAGCGCCGCCACCGCTTCCGGCCGTGCCCTGAGAAAGAAATCCGCTTATGCTCGCTTTACTCGATGGCTTCTTCGTTGGTGCATGTTACAATTACCTCAGCGGTGTATACGTATGGAGACTGCCTGCTAAACTCAGGCCCCAATAGCATGCCTGCACAAGTGTAGGGCTACGGCAACGGTGCCTGTCGATGGCGCGCCGGGAACATACTGCGCCGCTCCCCGCCTACGCTAGACGTCGCTAGCCCTAACTGGTTTCACATCGAAGCGCCAGCGAAAGGCGCTTCAGAACGAGCTAACGCTGTAAAAAACGTCGGAGTTTAGCGCCGCTTTACAGGCAAGCCCATCTCTTAAAATAATTTCTTGCTTTGCGCGACGCCTTCAGCAGCGGAGCTAGCTGACATCAGGTGCGTGGCGCCGGGCAGCAGCTGTCGGAAAAAAAAAAAAAAGTTCGTTTGTATCACTATAGTTATTTCTACAGGACCTCCGTATTGGCCGAATAATCCTCGTGATTTAATCGTGACTGATAGTCCTTTGTACAAATAGCTATGTAAGCGAATGAACAGCGATCTGCGATAGCTAGATTGCCGATAGCGGATGCTGAGGCAGCTATGACTTGAGAGTCGATCGCGGCGGCCACGGCTTTACGCACCCAGATGATTGCCTTGACTGCGCCAGATGGCGCCACAGGCTTGGACGGCGGCACGCAGGCCTGCCGCGTCGGGACCAATCAGCGCGTGAACAGGCGTGAGCACGGGAGCCATCGGGAGAGCTTACGGGTTACGGTGGCTGATCGCGTCATTACTAAAACATTTTTTTTAGAACAGCTTGGCTCACAGCGTTGGCCAACCGGACTGATAAAGCAGCATCTTTACGGTTCCTTTGTTCAACATTCCTACCAGTTGACATTTCCTGCGTGTCAACCCACCAAGCTTTCGTGGCTGCTGCTGATTCCTGCTTCGTCGCTTGAGTCGCAGGTGAGCGGGTCGGGATTAAAGTGCCCGGCAATGTTAGCAACATCCACGCTATTGGGCGAAACAACGTCGCAGTACTAATTATGCTACGCTGAAGCGCTGCTCGACTACGATATTTTCGTGCACGTGCGACAGCAAGCAGACGAAAAACGCGACCCGAATGCGTCATCAGATTTTGTGTTTACGCGATCACCAACTTTGCCAGTAGGGGGCGCTCGTGTGGCGTTCTCGTATCTTTGACGTCATCTCGCGCTCGTGTCCGGAGAGATCGAAACCGAAACTGGCCCTGATAAATGCACTGATAACAAATTCATTGATCTGTGCTGGGGCTTTTTGGTCGCAGTCCCTCTGTTTTGGACCACTGTGGACCGATTAAAGCAAAAATACCGGAACAGAAAATGTACGTGTCTATACTCCTGTAATCAATTAAGACGTGTGAAAACAAGGTTTCGCATGGTTTAGCATGAGTTCGCTTAGCGGTTTAGCATTGAAATATTGGCACAAAGTTTGGAAAAGCGTGCTTTCACTAAAATGAAGATTGATTGGCCTTGACGAAACGAAAGGCGCATTGTCTGTCACTTCTAGGTGGACACCTCTTACAATTAACGGTACACATCTAGAGGGGCAGGCTTTGTCAAAAGTTTAGAGCCGGGGATTTACTTCTAAGCCACATCGTATGCCTCGTAATTCTCAACGTTCCAGATCGCCTGAAGGTATGAATTGTTTTGTCCTGCCTTCTCCAACGGGAGAGCGCCAAAGGAGATCCACGGCGTGGCTTAGAAGTAGAACCCCTGGGCTCGTTCGACAAAGACTGCACTTATGTTGTCGGTTTTAACCCCTTTCGCAAACAAGCTTCCAACTTGATTGGGTAGCGAAACGGTACATCACTCTGATGGCTGCACAAAGGACGGCTGCATTGGAATTTGAAAATGAAATCAGGAGCCCTTTTTTATATCAATTCCTGCTAACACTTTTTGCTTACGACATCCATGAGGAAAGTGAGGCTTTCACCTGAATAATAACAATTACAATAACAAAATTACGATATATATTACGAGGTCTTTCCCCCATGATGCGGTTTACGTGCTCGTTTTCAGGGTGGGCGAACCTAGCTACGGGCTAAGCTGGTGTGCTCCAACTAGGCATCACATATCCTCAGCCATTCAAGCCAGCCAAAAAGCCGTAACCAGGTTTTGGCAATGTTACCATTAGTACTTTAATATGACATGCCCAAGGCGATGACTATCATATCTTATCTATGTAGGAACTTGATTCAGACTCAGAACTATACAGAATAATGAGATTATACTAATATAAAGTTTGAACTTGCTAATTCCTTTAATTTTGTCGAACAACTTTGCTTACACTCAAATCGATGGGCTCTAGAGCGTGTTAAAATTTAAAAAAAGAACGCAAAGATGCTTCAAGCAAGCAACTTGTCAAAAACCAAAGATCGAAAACTAAGTGCAGAAGCAAGAACTGCGCAGGCGCAATCTTAATGGGTAAAATTGCCAAAGAAAATGAACAACAAAGCGTTTGAAACAATCAAAGAAAAGGCATATCGATACAAGGGCAGTCACGTCATCCAGAAGCTGTACCGTGGGATAAATTTTCGAGCACGTAAAGTGCTCTCGCAATGAGGTCTTTCTTCCATGACATGAAAAACCGGGTGTAGTGGGATCCATTGTGAGAGGCGAGAAAAAGAGCACAGTATCAATCGACGATGGACGATATGCATACTTTCCGTCTTTGTGCGTTCTAAACAAGGAAGGCTATGAATAAGGGTGGTGTAATTTGTGTACGGATCTCCATATGGCTGTGTCAGCGCCAGAGGAAAAGACTAAACGCGAAATATGTGAGAGGAAGGCAAAGCTTCGGTTAACTTGGAAGGGATCCAAAATCGTCAGCGCTTGTCGCTGAAGCGCAGAGTGGAAGCGGTTTGGCCCGAGGCCGTTCACACGTGCCCCGTTCCTCAAAGCAGAAAACGTTTGTAGACACTCTTCGAATGGTCGCAAGCGAACTGACGGGCGACCGCACATTCGGCTGGTCTAAATCGAACGCTTTGCCTCTATATTAGGCTAGTTCTTTACGAGCGCTCGCATCTCCCTCAGAGCGTTTCCAGGCGCTCCGACTTCTTTTCTGAGAGGAGTAACAAGGCTGCTCCCACAATTCTAGCATAGCGCTGGCACCACCGCCACGTGGACAGGCGCGGCGTCGTGGTCTAGCGAGATCGGCCGCGGTGGGTAGCGAAGCGGCTGCCGAGAGCCTTTTGATGTCCTTGCAGCCGATTTCTACTCAAGGTTCTTACCAACGAAGTCAATCAGTATGAACCGGTGTCTCGGAACGTATATTCGTTGTGTGTAGCAGCTTCGAACACCGCGTGCGTCGGCGACGGTCCCAGCGGCGTTTGCAAGTGGGGAAAAGGATTGTCGCAATGGGCCTCCTGTGGCGTCTTTGCGCCTGCATTTTTCAGGGCACATCTTATGGCTCCATTATTGCGACTGCAAATGCAGTCATAATAATGGAGCCAGTGCGACTGCAGATGCAGTCACACTGGTGTGTACAGTGCTTTAAATATGCGTGTACAGCGAAAGCGCCATGTTTTTATTGTCCGCTGGTAGACCGATTTTGATGACGGCGCTGACCAAGCCCGAAACCAATGTTGCGGAGCACATCGTGTATACCTCTTTTTCAGTGAGCACTGTGAGGATAAAACATAAATGTGCTCAAACGGAAAGGTACTGTGCGGAATAAAGAAAATCACCCAAACGTTGGTATTAGTCAGACACAAGCGAAAAGCTATCACATTTTCTTCGTCCCGTGACAGCTCACAGAGCGCATCGCATATTCGGATATACGGCTTCTCCCCTGGGTCGTCTTAGGAGCTCGCCCAGATATGTGGGCCCTAAGCCATAGAATCAGAGCGATCAGTCGAAGACACCATTAATTAATAGTATAGGTGACAAAAGCGATACCATACAAAGCACGACTAGAACTGCGGCTTGCGACTATCTGGCATTTGAACCCCACCCTTGTCCTATATGTCTCACCCTTGAGGGGGAGCACCTAGCTGAGCTGCTCCGTTTGCAACCCGTCATTTGAGCCCAACTTCAAAGTCCTTGATTCGTAAATGGGGCAGCACAATCAGAGGCACAATGAGTAACAGCTGGAATAGCATTCACTATGTATACCAGCTTTGTTGGACGAAATAAGAAAAATTTTTCCCCTCCATCTTTTTTACTGCGGCGCTCGAGTAAAACATTTTTCACGGCACTTTCCATATGCCTGTCTAATCGTCCCTGGAATAGAGCTTCGTTGTGTTCTATAGAAGAGCACAGTGGGGCTATAAGTGAGGCACTATAGACAAGATAGCGGACATTCTTGTTTAACAATAGATCTTATCTGAAAGCTCACATGCTATCACCACAGCCAATCACCCCTCGTGTAAACTTGCAACACAGTCTCGATCTGTGGAGCAAACATCGTCGCCTTCATGACTTTTCATCAGCTACGCTTTTTCATTTAACAAGGTTGAACTAGGTAAATAAGCCATGCACTGCGCCATCTGGGCGAGTGCGGGCAAGGTTGGCGAGCCTATGGTGTAGGGCGAATCCACAAGGCGGCATGACAAAAGGAGGCAGCGTTCGATGAGGAAACTACTGTCCCTTCATTCCTTGGAGCAGTAAATGGCGTTTATAAAATTCTAAGGGGCACTTTGGGCTGCTAAAGTACGATGAGGCGAAAGCATCTGTTGCAGTGGTCTGAAGCCCTCCACTACTGCACCTCTCTTTCTCTTTTTTCCCTCCCACATTACTCCTTTTCTTTACGGCTCGGTAAGGTGTCCGCGGAGAATTGTTACAGATACTGTGTATTTTCTTTACTGTAAACCAATTTGAAGTGCTGTTGATGCCTACTGTGCTGCGTCTGCTTCTATAGCTG
Source organism: Amblyomma maculatum (assembly GCF_055883805.1). Classification (NCBI taxonomy): domain Eukaryota; kingdom Metazoa; phylum Arthropoda; class Arachnida; order Ixodida; family Ixodidae; genus Amblyomma; species Amblyomma maculatum. Next base: position 58,315,266 of record NC_139344.1, read on the forward strand.
TGTGGGGTGGCGTTCGATGGCTTACGCTAGTTCAAGGATAATGAACCAAGCCCCAACGCGGTGTCTTAGTGGCTACGGTACCCGACTACTGAACCCAAAAAAAGTTGAATGGAATCCCGGCAGCGACGGCCGGGATTCCGATGGAGGCAAAAAGCACCGATGTGCCCGTGAGCTGTGGGATGTCAGTTCATGTAAAACAACCCCAGGTGGACGAAATTTTCGAAGCCCTCTTCTACGGCGTTCCTCATAGCCAGAGTCACTTCGGGCGTTAATCCCTAAAAATAAAACCGAACCCTAGTCGTACCTTTGCAGTTTTCTTCTTGCAGCCGACGTGGAGAAACATGTTAACAATCACAATATCTTTAGCTTGTATGTAACTATGTACGTCGCTACTTCGCAAGCTAATTTCAAAGCCGCGTGTCGAATCGCGTAAGAAATGGTAGTGGCATGAACACGAACTGGGTGCACGAAGAGACCGGAACAGGTGCAACGAAACAACCGTTACCGTGGACGGCCCTGTGAAGTCTGTTGAAGGTTTTACCGGCTAGTGCATTGAACGGCAAGATTATAAATATATGTAGGATGCTCTCAGAAAGCTGGAGAGGAAGTCTCGGTTTGTAGTTAGCGGGAAACTCTATACTGACTTCGCGAATTTTATGTTGCAAAAAGAACATATGAGCTAAAACGTACCTGTACATCTCAAACCAGTTCTTATATATCGCATTAGCTTTCGTAGTGTATCCTAGTCCGGTGAGAACGGAGTCTGTTAATTTTTTATCTCCTCCGCTTTTTAACTGATTGAAGTTTAATCATCGAGCCTTTCGTACCCAGCAACTACTGCCGTGCAGTACTGACGGTTTTCAGTCGGCAGCCCACAACCACGGCTGGGTGAAGCGTTTAATTTGGCTATGGTTGAATTTATCAAAGATAATCGAAAATTAAGCAGCCATATCCATGCTACTTCATACTGATGTGCCTAAACGAAGTATAATATGAGAAAAGGGGCAGCTTTAAGCTAGAATTTTATATGGCAGAAAAAAGAAACTAAAACGGTTAAGAAAAGCAATAGTAACGACGAAAGTAGGGGAGTGAGAAGGAGAGAGGGTTGAGTTGGCGCTAATCTGGAGCGCGGCCTCAAAATTAAGACACTCTCTTCGTACTCACGTTCCCAAAGGAATAGGGAACCGGTTTGTGCAAAGGCTGCCCACGCGTTGACGGGTGGCAGCTTCAGTCGCTGCTGGGGCTAGCAGACTGCTTTCGATCTCGGTACGTGCTGTTCACCCGCAAAGCGAGAAGACTCATTTAACAGTAATAACTTCAGGATTACGTCACTGTGCCCTTTTTGAGGTGCGCTTGCGTTCTAACTTCTGGTTTTATCCGAGGTTACGAAGTTCTTAATTATCAAAACAATTCACTCCATATGTATAACAATGGTAAATGCAATAATGTCGGCTGTTGCTTGTAGGAATTTAATTCCTGGTCCTGCTACCGCACATAAGTTGGGGGGGGGGGGAGGTGAATAAAAGAATGGATGGAAATAGATGAAATTGATGGAAATGGATGGAATTTATGGATGAAATTTATGCACTGACTGGGTAATTTATGTATGAAAATTACGAACATAACTATCTTTGTAACTCTCATCATTGGCAGGCACGTCCCATATCGCCGTTAAGCTGTCTGCGACTGCGTTTCGTGGAATGGCAGCGACGAGATGCCGCCATCATTCTGAGGGTGCACAATCAACTACAGATAAGGCTCCGAACCAAGACACCCTAAACTTGCTCAGAAACAGACGTCCGTTCAATCGCCCACGCAAGACGTTCTGCATTTACATTTCGGCTATAACGTACCTATGTTTCACCATCTCTCCTTGAAGAGCGTCACAATAGGCCCTGGTAAATACCCGCTTCAAGAGAGCCGCCCCAAACCTCACTCATCTGTCCCCGTCATAACAGCGCTGCATAGTCATTAGCTGAAAAATATCAGCGGGAGCCTGGCTCTTTCCGCATCGATTAATTTCTCGGAGCTGTACTGTTTCCCTTTCGTACAATGGGTTTATTCTAGGTCATTTTGCGAGCAGGCGGAAACGGACAGCTCATCACGACCTTCGCGCGCATCGGAGGCCGGCATCTATTCCGAGCTTTGCGACGCACTAACTGTCTCCGGACGGCTGCGCGCCGATGCCTCGCTGTAGCGGTGCACTGCCTATATTTAGCCGCGAGCGAATCACGGGCGGTAGCTACAGACCCTAGCGAAGCTCGCACAATGTATTCGCAAGTCTGGCACGAGCTGCGTGCTCAGAGATGCGGAAAATTGGCGACAGAGGAGTGGGAGCTGTTGCTAAAGACGTGCACGCGCCCCGCACAAGCTTGCTAATGTTGAAGTTTACCAACGCTGTTCACCGCCCCACGTGGTTGGTGTTCGGGTAAACTCGGCGCACATTCGTATTCACTGTCGTCACTAAAAGTGGCATGACGTGGTTTACTGGTGGACAGCGCGTCGCACTGCGGGCACATGGATGAAGCAAGGTATAAAGATGATACATGAAACCGACCGGAACAATTCGTGGGCCTCTGACATTCCTGCAACGCTTGGGCGCACTGATGGCAGCCATGGTTGGGCTTTTTGTTCTCATGGTGTTTCGCCCTGAGTGTCGGATTACCTATTGGGTCAAGGGATTCCTCGTAACCTAATCTCTTTCTCAGAATATCAAGTTGCTGGATATTTCGCTTTGCGAAGCCTCTCACTGTGAGGACAAATCAGGTCCTCTTCCCTGAGGACATTGGAAGCTGCTGCGCCTCAAGTGCGCGAATACCTATACTGTCGAAAGGCACCCGCATGCCGTTCTTGGGACTACTGACAAACCCTGCACGTGCACATGCATATGCTACACTACGGATTATGTACGAGCGTTGTGCAATCTTTGGTGCCGAATTCAGTGTTGGCCAGGCGCTGTAAATTTCAGCACGCTAGAAACTTTGTTGCCCTAAAGGATTGCCGTGCATTAAAACTGCCGCGGTAGGTTATATATTTATGGCAAAATTTGTGTTAATTACGTCTACATGGTAGCGTTACCTATCGGTCAGCCGAAAGCGCGTCGCCATAACCAAGAATCGAGAAAAACGCGTCGGAAAAAATACGAAGGTCAGTAAAATAAATTTGCCGTCACTAGCGCTTGAACTCAGGCGCTCTGTATGACAGGCAGGCACGCAAAAGGCGACAAAGGGCTTTTTTAAATTATCAGGCTTCGACAGAATTTCAAAAACGTTGCAGATAAACATCGTAAAGTCGACAACAGAAACGAGAAGGGCCTTCCTTGTCCCGCTAAACTTCTCGAAGTACTACCCTTGGCACCCAGTCAGGGGCACATGCTTGTGATTTCAGCCCCTCAATAAGCTTATTGATGCTTTCGCAAAAATACATTGCCTCGGGCCGCGCGCCCATATCACAGTGATAGCCAGCCATTCCGGAGCGCCATATACGATGGAGGCCGACGAGCATAACTAAATAAAGAGGTCAACCATTTTAACTAGCTCTAGTTAAAAATCTAACTCCATGCGAGCTCAGCGGTAAATCATTTCAATGGTCCTTGCATAAATCACTCACAAGAACGTGCCAGGCCCCAATGAGCAGGATCCATCAGCTGTTGCTTGCCTGTAAGCGCAGGTTGAAGCTGCCATTGATCATTCAACACAAAGACTATGACGCATAGTTTTGCCCATAACTGTACTAGTGTCCCTATACTCCATTTTTCTCATCTGGACCGAGCGAGCAAGGTATATCCACCGCGAAGTGAGACAGCCACAATGCATCTTTTCTTTTATTTGCATCTTTTGGGATTCCTCTGTCTACTTTTACCTTGACGCTTCATACAGACCCCGCGTTCGAACTCGAGCTTGCACGTTCAAGCGCCCTCGTGGTCGTGCGTTATGAAGTGGTCTTGATCCTTTCCAAATCCACACCAGGCTTTAAAATATTCATTGGTCACATTTTGCGAAGTTGGTAATGGTGATAATAATGCATTTAAAGCTGCATCAAGAGTGAGTGGCACAATACACTTCATACCTTACGACTCAAACGACTCATTAAATGCCCTTTAATGAGTGGAAAGCAAACAAAATATCAATAAAAATCTCGCCTGCATGCACACAGATATCATCATACAATCCCACACTTTCCCGTCGAAAAGTTTAGTTTAGCCTTTAGGTACTTATCACAATAACGTTTATAACTTTGCGCCATATTTGCTCCTCCATTGTCACGTAACCGTAACCAGCATTGCACCAGAAATTTAGCCATTTTCTTGGTATAATTTGTGCCCTCAATTCATATGCTCATTCTGTAAAAAACCTGATGGGATATAAAGTATTTGAAGTAAATAAACTACGCAAAAATAATCATGTATTTAGAAGGGCGTCCATACAAGCTTTTTGGTACAGCTTACTTTCGGATTTATTGCTTTCAATCGTCGTGCCGCTTTCCGACCGTTTATTAAAAATTTACATCTCATTCATTCATTCATTCATTCATTCATTCATTCTTCGCTTTGTTCATTCCTTAGGTAGTTGTTCCATTCGTATATTAGTCTGTTCATTAATTCACTCATCGTTTTGCTCATTGTCCTGCCTTAACACGAGATCTGCATAACCGGGTCTTGAAGCCACCCCGTAGATTTCATCGGTTCCTCTGCTGCAGGGCTACCTGCGTTACGGCTGCTGTGTCGAAACCCGTTCGATTATGAGAATAAGCACGGAGAGCGAGAGAGGCTGCAAGCAGTGGGAAACGCGGCCGCTGCGAGGGTGCATCGCCCGGTCGCCAAGGCCGCACATAAGGCCTCCTCACAGGTTTCCTTTTCCCTACAACCCCTCGCTAAAGCGAACATACGCAACGACTCTCCCACGCGAGTCTGGTCGTCTTGCGAACGTGAAACACGGCGCGTACGCGTCGGCGGCCAGCATCACGTATCGCTTCTTGCCCCGGGCGCTTTTGCTCGGCACGCAGGATGGGCTAGCGACGAATGCAGCCGCAATGCCGGTAAGGTTAGGCCGGTCAAACGAAAGGGAACTAACTTCTGAACCGTTAGCGCCCCTTTATCCTTCTCCGCCTCCTTCAGGCACCGATGTCGAAATGCTGCCCGTCCCAGTAATGCAGCATTAATTAAATATCGAGAATGAGAGTCGCGGGAGTTTCATGGGCTTTTTGAATTGACTCACATCGTGTATATAAACGTGGTTGTCAGCAGCTTTTTTAGCGTAACAGCGTATAGCCGTTCTTATTTTCACAGTTTTTTTTTTGTTTGTTTCTGTATTCCGATGGCAGCCGGTTCAAGGCCGCTTTCACTGTCCCGTTCCCTATGCGATAGTTCGCGACTGTAGTTCTTTTCTGCCGACTAAGACCGCGTACCATTGTGCAAGCTCTCATCACTTGGGGCCGCATTCACCAAAGCCGTTCACATATAACAATGAAATTGAATTTGTTTTTATTATAAACAATCTGGAGCCTAAAGCTAAACAAAGATTTTGCTGATGGGACGCCGAACAACATTTACTAGCTGCTGGCTTATTGATGTTTGGCACACTGATAAAAGTGCGAAATTAATTTTTTTTTTCTTTTTAATTCTGTTATAAATGAATAAAGTCAGTGTTGCGGCATGCATGCCCCTACTGTAGATAGCTACCCACTGCCAGTTGCAGTAGGTCATGAATGAAAATTAACCAAGTGCTGGATCTGTGCGCTAAAGCTGTGCTCGGTAGTTGTGCGCGGGATGTGTGCATCGGATCTGTGCATGTGATCTGTGCATCGGATCTGTGCGCTGACGTGTCACTTGGTAATAACGGATGTATCAAGAGGGAAATTAGGAATGAAAATGATTGATGGTGATTGGTAGTGAATAAAAGTTATGCGATAGATATTGATACAGTTAATGAATAATGATAATGACTAATAACGTCATAAAATGACTGAAGATGACTACGGAACGACAAGTATATCAAACGACCACTTGTAATAGCCGAAACTGACTGGACATTAGTAAATATGTTTATGTATGAGTGGTAATGACCAGGAATGACTCAATATGACTAGCGAGTTGTAATGGCGAAATAATGACTACAATGACTAGGCATCACTCAGCATGACTGATCATGACTACGGAACGACCAGCATTTCAAACAACGATCTGTAATGGCCGCAATTGACTGGAAATGAGTAAATATGCTTAGCTATGAGTGGTAATGACTGCAAGGACTAGGCATGACTCAGCATGACTACGGAATGACCAATATGTAAAACGACGTCTTGTAATGGCTGTAACAGGCTGTAAATGAGTAAACATGCTTAACTATGAGTGGTAATGACTAAAATGACTAGGCATGACTCAGCATAACTGAACATGACTACGAAACGACCAGTTTGTCAAATGACGATTTGTAATGGCCGCAACTGACTGGAAATGAGTAAATATGCTTAGCTATAAGTGGCAATCACAACAATGACTAGGCATGACTAAGCATGGCTCAGCGTGATTATGAAAAGACCAATGTAAAATGACGACTTGAATGACAGCAAATGATTGGAAACGAGTAAAAATGCTTAGCGATGGGTGATAATGTTTACAATGACTAGACATGGTTCATCATGACTAAAAACGACCAATCTGTCAAACAACGACTCGAGTTTAGGCTTTTAGCGCTCTCCTCTTCAGAGACATCTAAGAGACCCTCTATTTTTTTTTTTTTTTTTTACTTGCCGCATGTTAGGACACTGGCCATTTTTGGAACCGCAACAAGCAATTGTAAACGCGAAGCCATTTATGAGCGCCACTGAAGTGTCACGTTTTTGCTTCAAAATTCTTAAGAAGCAGTTGCCTCGAAACGGTCAGCGCGCGGACCATATTATACGCGCTCATATCGTCCTTTCAGCGCAGCTTGTAAGGAGATAATAACAGTCGATTTTCGAACTAAACTTCAGCAGCATGACAATCGAACTTTCAGAAGTAATCTTCCTTGTATGTTGTTGGTTTACGGCTGATCGTTAAACATGGGAATTGTTTCTTGTGTTATTTTAATTATGTTCATAGGCAGCTCCTGCTTTAAAAAAACGACAAGAAATAGTTTACAGACTATATTTGACCTCACATGAATATATAGTTCGGCAGAAAAAAAACAACGGAAATTTATAAGTAACAAGAAGTATTCAATAAAAAAAACAACAACAACCTGGAACGTTCATTCTGAAGGAAACCAGAAACCAGTCAACAAGCGATCTTTCGAAACACAAAAGCAGAAAAGTAAAACTGCTTAGTTATCGCCTACAGCAGATGTGTCAGCCGGGGCCAGCGCTTGGGCGATGGAAAGTAATAGCAATTCTATTTACAATATACTAGCTAAGCTATTTCCTTCTGGTTTCTACAGTCCTATAGCTTCGACAGCGCTGCATGGTGTTTAGAAATGCAGATTTGCCACATAAATGCAGCATTGAGCGAAGTAGGGAAAAAAAAAAACAACTCCTGAAAGAGACATTCTTCATCTTCTTTAGAAAAAAAAAAAAAAAAAAACCCAGCAACAATGCAAATCCTCCTTACTCGATGACTCGACCCTGTTGCGAAATAGCGCGGGCAGAGGAATAGTTGTGAAATTCTTTTCCGAGCTCTCCTTCAGGATAATGAATAAGAAACATTGGGAACTTTACACCGTTGATTATTTACTCCTTCATCACTGGTAATCAAAATTGGAGACCTTAACGGAAACGTATGTCCGCTTTCAACTGACAATTTAGTGCAATATTTTGTCTTTAATTAGCTCATTGAAACTTGTTAAATATATACTTTCGGCAATGAAATTAACGTAGAAATCTACTCCCAAAAATTCACTTTGAGGTAGGTTTCACAGTTGCTTTCCAAGATTCTGTGGGACCGCGGGAATGGGCTTAGTCGCCACACCGTATTATTTTTTTCGAATAACTTTGATTGAGAAGGGTTTTCTTTTTTTTTCAAGAATAAAATGAAACCTTGACTTATTCACTGCGAACATATGTCCCACAGCGCTCTTTAAATAGCCCGCATTTTAAACACCTGCTTAGGGCCGTGCTCACAGGTGACAAGTGAAGACAAAATCGTCCGCGGAGCTACTTTTCATAAAAGGTTACTATTTCATTGACAGGTACGACCAAGTAATGGCACAGTCATCAAAAAAGTACGACGCCGTCGTATTCAATTATCGTTTTCCGCTCTGGTTAAGCAGCCGACGGCCCACGTGTCCGCGCCTTACTGTTAATTATGTAAATGGCAGCTGTTAAGGCTATAGAATTGTTAAGGCTATAGAAGGCTCTGCTATAGAAATTGATACTTAGGTCCTCATCTGGAGGTACAAAACGATCCTGCGTAATGTGTAGAAACATAGACTGCAATATTTACAGAAATGCGTTCCGGTCATGCTAATCATGCATCATACAACACGTCACATACAAAAACTTGTTTGGAAATATATGAAAGGGAAACAACAAGCGCCCGTAGCCCCCACCGGCGTCTCAAAGCGATGCCGCTTATTTTGTGCTCCGCTGCAACCTCGTCATTGGCGACACCATCATCATCGTTTATCCGTTAGCTCTCTCCACTTACGGTTAACCAGCGGCACTAGTTCTCCGCTATATAATGGAGCCAGATTAGCCAAGAGGTAATAATAGTCTTCTAGGTAGGGCACGCAACGTGGGTTTCACGCCGGAGCGGATTGGGACCTCATTACGTCAGTGAGGCCTCTATTGTGTAATGGCACATAAATGTTAGAAGGAGGCCGAAGAGTCGCTAAGCGAAGAAAACAAAAATAACGGTGAGGGCTCTGACATGTCAGACAGCGGATATATTGAAGGATGCTGAATGCGATGCTTGCGCACATACGAAAAGAAAAGCAGCTGAACACGGCGCACTTAAAGCAGCGAAGGATGGTGGGTACGCCGCGAAAGCAGTCAGGAAGACACAGCAGCTGCCTAATTCAAAGGAGGCGAGAGCGAAGGTAGGTGGACGTCAAAGGAAACAAAAACGACTTGGTGGAGTTTGCCAACAGAAGCTCCTGTATTCTGTCGATATTTTCTTCTTTTTCTACTGCTCTGCTTCGTCTTCCTCTTGTTCCTCTTCATTTTCTGCCATACTCATCTGAATATATGGCATGAATGGATAACTCTTTCTCCTACCTCCACGACTGGGCATGGCCATATTTACAGTGAGCGCATATTTATAGCCTGAAGGCAGATGGACTTGAATTTGTATTTTTATCCGAGATAATTATCTCCAGAGCGGACGTAGACGGGAAAACTTGGCGTATCAATACGAGAATGAATTAGTGCAATAAACGATGATTGTACTAACCTCCGGCTTTGCCTGATAAGATGCGGATTATTATTTGTTCTTGCGCTGTTATCAGCTCAGCTAACTTTAAGGCGATGAAGCTGCATATATCTGGATAAATCGATAAATTGATTATTTCGTTTTTAGTGCAAGCGGTGTTGCTGCTATAGCCGCCAGTGTAACCTCAATAAAGCGAGTCTTTGCTCAATGTGGCAACGCGGAATAGACGGTAAGTCTGCCGCCTTAGCTTTGGCGTCAGCACTTCGGGGAAGTTGGTGACAGACAAAAAAAAAAAAATTATGTGGATACAGGCAAGACTCTCGGACCGTTCATCTAACGCCACGGAGCAAGTCTAACTCTCAAGCAGGATATTTTTGAGCCCAAAGTGCCCCATGTGTACAGCATCGTCTATAACTAAATATTCCGTACTAGCGATAATACTATTGCATGTTTTATCTAAATAGGCAGGGCTCATTACTTTGGCTGAGTATGCTTGCGTCTTCGATCTCAAATGTTTGCCGGCGGTCTTGCGCTTCCAGCCGAATCGTGAATGCGGCGTGGCGAGTAGTCCACGTGCACGCGACGCGCGTTTCCTCGTGCAAGCAGTATGCATTTGCTTCGCTAGGCTTCCTGGCTGTGCGCGCTTTGACACTAAAAGTCAGACACACAAACAATGCTACTGAATCGTTTATTCAAAAAGTTGTTGAGGATACGCGATTACACAGAATAGTTACGCAAACTGCAGTTTATCGCGCGCTGTCCATGAACTGCCTACTGACGTCATTTTCCGCTGAAGGCGAAGCAACCCGTAGAGCAAGCAGCAGCAAAATAGCAAAATAGAAAGCTGAGCAAGTGGGTAATGCTCCATGTTAAAACGGAGCACATACAAACGAACACACACAGAAGAGAACAATACGGACAGGAGCGCCTTGTCCGTGTTGTTCTATTTTGTGTGTGCCTGTCCGTGTTATTCTCTTCTGCGTGTCTTCGTTTGTATGTGCGCCGTTTTACCATGGAGTAAGCAGCAGACAGCGATGCCAGCAAGAGCGAACTGTATTCACAAGAAACTTCCTGCTATGTAAGCAGCCTTCCCCTACATTGAAACCTTCCCGTTTTCTCCAACTCCGTCTCTTTTTTTGCGGCTTCTCACAATTGTTCTGCGCCGCGTGGCATTGGCCTATAGACTTGCCTGACAGGCGGGGCTTCGAAAATTGCGATGGACAGCAAAAGTACAGGGTAACCGACATGTTCCGAAACTTGGCCTCTCCAAGCGGAGGAGCGCTGAAGAAGCGAAGCCATAGAGTTCCTTCAGATGGCACCACCGTGTATCCTTGAAGGAGCTGTATGTCGGCAAGCGCTTGCCCTTTCCCAGAAACTGTAAGCTTCCTCGATGATTCGGAGGGGATGCCGGGCCTGGCGCGCCCGTCCCGGAAGCAAACCGGGCAGCGGGAATCTCCAGCAGCGGGGGCCACCCACCACCTCGCATCGAGATCTCGCACAGCTGCGTAGGCACGTTTTAGCGTTCGCCACGGCATCTCGCTTCCTTCAACGATTCCCTCTACCCGCTTAACCGTTCCAGCTTTGCCAGCGGAGGACGTCCGCAGGAATACCCCAACCTGAGCTCAGTGGGCGTGCACGAAGCCTGCATCTGTCGAGAATCAGTCGAGCTTTCCCAAACAACCCCGGGGCTCTTCTCGTGCAAGCCTCTGCAAATGCTGGAACGCGCAGTGACCTTCGATTCGTCATCTGCGCCGCCCGCAAACCAAGGGGCCTGGAAATCAGCCGAAGGTTTGTTGGTGGCTGTGTCGACAATAAAATAGTCATTAAACGAGAACCGATTGCTTGTTTACAGCTCTCTTTCTCAGAAATCTTGCGGAAAGTGTCAGGTGGGCACCATCTTACAATAAATAAAGTTTAAATAAAGCGCTACACAAGGCTACGACTATTCTGATGCTTTCTACTGAAATAAGCAAGTGCTTTCGCCGTCGTACAGCTTCTTTGTATCGAGGGCACACGTTGTCACTATAAAAATTCTCCTGCCTGCCAGATACGTAACATTTCTTTCTTTCCTTCTTTCTTTCTTTCTTACATATTGTCACTATAAACATTCTCCTGCCAGATTCGTAACGTTTCTTTCTTTCTTTCTTTCTTTCTTTCTTTCTTTCTTTCTTTCTTTCTTTCTTTCTTTCTTTCTTTCTTTCTTTCTTTCTTTCCTTTCTTTCTTTCTTTCTTTCTTTCTTTCTTTCTTTCTTCCTTTCTTTCTTTCTTTCTTTCTTTCTTGTTCCATAGCGCAGCTAAAACGCAAGAGACAGCTTGTGTTTTAGCTACGCTATGGAACATAACGCACACCCATAGCCCGGACCCTCACCCTGTTAAGTTCCTTCCTTCCTTCCTTCCTTCCTTCCTTCCTTCCTTCCTTCCTTCCTTCCTTCCTTCCTTCCTTCCTTCCTTCCTTCCTTCCTTCCTTCCTTCCTTCCTTCCTTCCTTCCTTCCTTCCTTCCTTCCTTCCTTCCTTCCTTCCTTCCTTCCTTCCTTCCTTCCTTCCTTCCTTCCTTCCTTCCTTCCTTCCTTCCTTCCTTCCTTCCTTCCTTCCTTCCTTCCTTCCTTCCTTCCTTCCTTCCTTCCTTCCTTCCTTCCTTCCTTCCTTCCTTCCTTCCTTCCTTCCTTCCTTCCTTCCTTCCTTCCTTCCTTCCTTCCTTCCTTCCTTCCTTCCTTCCTTCCTTCCTTCCTTCCTTCCTTCCTTCCTTCCTTCCTTCCTTCCTTCCTTCCTTCCTTCCTTCCTTCCTTCCTTCCTTCCTTCCTTCCTTCCTTCCTTCCTTCCTTCCTTCCTTCCTTCCTTCCTTCCTTCCTTCCTTCCTTCCTTCCTTCCTTCCTTCCTTCCTTCCTTCCTTCCTTCCTTCCTTCCTTCCTTCCTTCCTTCCTTCCTTCCTTCCTTCCTTCCTTCCTTCCTTCCTTCCTTCCTTCCTTCCTTCCTTCCTTCCTTCCTTCCTTCCTTCCTTCCTTCCTTCCTTCCTTCCTTCCTTCCTTCCTTCCTTCCTTCCTTCCTTCCTTCCTTCCTTCCTTCCTTCCTTCCTTCCTTCCTTCCTTCCTTCCTTCCTTCCTTCCTTCCTTCCTTCCTTCCTTCCTTCCTTCCTTCCTTCCTTCCTTCCTTCCTTCCTTCCTTCCTTCCTTCCTTCCTTCCTTCCTTCCTTCCTTCCTTCCTTCCTTCCTTCCTTCCTTCCTTCCTTCCTTCCTTCCTTCCTTCCTTCCTTCCTTCCTTCCTTCCTTCCTTCCTTCCTTCCTTCCTTCCTTCCTTCCTTCCTTCCTTCCTTCCTTCCTTCCTTCCTCAGGACTTCACTCTATGATGATTTTTAGTTAGCAAAGCTTTTGTCTATTTTGAAGCTAAAGGAAAGTGACAAGTCTGTGCGCGCTGTCCCGGCCCAACATTTATTTGCGATTGAAACTACTTCGACGAAGTTCATGGGGCATCCGGGTAAAGAGAATAGTTTTCTTTTTCACGGTAAAGCATTTATTCTTGTAGGTAAGCTTTCAAATAGGGAAAAAAAAGCTTTGCCAAGAAGTAAAGCATTGTCATGGGGCATAAAAATGTTCTAGCGTGCTTTAGAAATTTGTATTCAAGTACCGTTCTATCTAACGTGTAATCTGCGATTTGCTGATGACATTGCCTTGCTAAGCAACTCGGGGGATGAACTGCAAATAATGATTGATGACCTAGACAGGAAAAGTAGAAAGATAGGCTTGAAAATCAATATGCAGAAGACTAAGGTAATGTTCAACAGCCTCGGGAAGGAACAGCAGTTTACATTAGGTAGCGAAGTACTGGAAGTAGTAGGCGATTATGTCTATTTAGGACTGGTAGTAACCGCAGATCCGGACCATGAAAAGGAAATAACAAGAAGAATAAGATTGGGATGGAGCGCATTTGGCAAGCACTCGCAGATTATGACTAGCAGCTTACCGGTATCCCTCAAGAGGAAAGTATACAACAGTTGCATCTTACCTGTACTCACCTATGGAGCTGAAACGTGGAGGCTAACCAAGAAAGTTCTACTTAAGTTGAGGACAACCCAGAGGGCTATGGAACGCAAAATGGTAGGGGTAATATTAAGAGATAGGAAGCGTGCAGAGTGGGTCAGAGAAATAACTCAAGTTACCGACATTCTAGTGGAAATTAAGAAGAAGAAATGGGCCTGGGCGGGACATGTAGTGCGAAGAGAGGATAACCAATGGTCGCTTAGGGTAACAAACTGGATTCCAAGGGAAGGAAAGCATAGCAGAGGGCGGCAGAAAGTTAGGTGGGCGGATGAGGTTAAGAAGTTCGCGGGGGTCAAGTGGATGCAGCTAGCACAGGACCGGGTTAAGTGGAGAAATATGGGAGAGGCCTTCGCCCTGCAGTGAGTATAGTCAGGCTGATGATGACGATGATGATGAACGTTCTGTCAGCGTGGGCTTCAAAAAAAGAAGGAAAGACGCGATGCGTCGTCGAAATTTCAAGGCTTTCGAACATTGCCTAAGAAAATAGTGCATTTCACTAAATATAATATCTGTATAAACATTCCTTACGTAGCACTAATCACTGATGACGCAAAAATACCTTCGGTTATAAATGGTACAAGCTGCAATGAAATTAAAATTGTCAGAGTCTGGAACATGCGCAAGATTTTTGTCGTTCCTGCTGACATATAAAAGCCAGTGCAGTGTTATAGGCAGTGGAATATGCCATTCTCCTTCGACCTCAAAAGCACAAAGTTAGAGAGAATAGAGCATGCCTTGCTATAAGTACCATTTATTGCCGCAGCTAAGTGGGAATTAAGATTCGAAATTCCGTCGCTTGTGGGCTTGAGGTTTAAAAGATGTGCGTCTCTGTACCATACCGAACAGTGAAAGCTCCCGTACTGCACGAGGTCCCAAGACGATGCTTTGGTCCCGTCGTAAAAAAGCGCTTCCTGACAAAAAAAAAAAAAAGGAGATCGAAACGACTTATTTCTCTTCAGGCTAGGAACCACATGTGATGTTCAGTATTTTCTCCTACCTTTTCTAGCAGTAATGGTGTCGCTATCTATCTCTCCTTGTGCCAGCTTTAAGATGAACTTCTTTTTTTTTTTTTTTTTTTTTCACGGCATTATCAACCAACATGTCACCTTAAACAGTGCGTGTATTATTTATATCGCAGTAAATGTCAGTGATTCCCTCTCTTCCTCCCCTATTCTGATTTTAAGGGCACATCAATAATTAATTTCTGAGGGATTATAAAAGAATCTTCATGACTACCAATGTTTTCAATAAAAAATATAGAAAATTAAACCAGGAAACCTAGCAACCTCTATTTACCAGACGTTCACCTCATTCTGCGTTAATTTTGTCCAAACCGTGGGCCGCTTGTTCAATGCTATAATTTGCACCGCAGATAACATGAGGTTACTTGAAAAAAAAAAAAAAAAAAAGAAAGGCGGCTTTCCGCAGGAAGCCGCCACCACGTACTGCATTTCTTTACGAAAGAGGAGACTATGCCTCGCTATCGCGTGAACGCGATGCCTTTCTCCCAGAATTTAGACATCACAGTTCCAGACTTGATATACATTCCACGTCGCACCTACCGAGGACAAAACTCCTGGCCCTAGTGCAGACGTATGTTCCGTCACGCACCATTTCGTCAAAGTGTCGAACAAATAAGCTTTGGATGACTGCCGCCATTCGAACCTCGATAAACAAAAGGCACCGCTTATATCGTAGGTACTGTCAATCACCAGAGCCTTACTTGCATTATAAATTGAAAGAGCTGAGCAAATTTATAACGCGAGAGATGCGCAGGGCTGAACGTGCGTATCTGGCTAGGCGGAAAAATAAAGAACAACCCAAAACAAGTACGGAAGTACGTAAAAAGAAAGCAGCGCGGAAGACACAACATCTCCGATATTATAGATGACGTCAACTATAGCTCAGATCTGGAAGGCAAGGCTGAACAGTTTAATTGTTATTTTCAGTCAGTGTTTTCTTTATCGGCATGCCCTACCGACGGCTTACATATTGTGAATGAGTTTACGGAGATGGGTGGCATATATTTCTAAGTACACGGAATAGTGTTACTTTTGCAAAAGCTCAAGGTAAACCCGGCACCCGGTCCTGAACATATTCCGAATTGCATCTTGAAGAACTGTGCAGTTTCTGTCGCTCCGTTTTTAGTAACACTCAAGCATCAATGGATGTCGGTGCCTTGCCCGATTACTGGAAAACTGTCAATGTAGTTCCTCTGTATAAAAGTGGCGACAAAAAAACAAACAAACTGTGAACTATAGGCCTATCTTCCTTACAAGTGTCATATGCAAATCGCTAGAGTACATCAACTACACTAATTTATTTAAACGCCTCCAGGATAACATTTTTGTCCAATGCAACATGGCTTCAGAAAGGAATTTTCTTGCGATACGCAACGGACAGAGCTTGCTCACAATGTCGCTTTCTCAATTAATAATGGTAACCAGGTTGACTGCATATTTTTGGATTTTCAAAAAGCTTTTAATTTTGTCTCACATAATTTATTATTACTGAAACTGGCTACCCTCAAAGTTCCACCCACCCTGCTGAAATGGCTCGAAGCGTATCTCGTCGGTAGAAAGCAACTCGTTATTCTTGAAGGCGCAAGCTCATCAGATATTGCAGTCTTAGCGGGTGTTGGTTTATGGCATTTACTAAATAGGTTAGGCTAATCTGGGAATAAGATACAGAAGTTTTCGCATTATCTCTGCGCTTATGTTTGTTTAACAATTCATTTATCTCATGCCAAATTGATGCGAGAGTTGGACTATGAAAAAGGCTGACCGCCGAAGAATTGACGCGTTTGAATTGTGGTGCTGGCGAAGACTCTTAAGAGCTCCTTGGACTGCCAGAAGATCAAATCAGTCGATATTGTCGACCATAAACCGTGACTGCTCATTGGAGGGTCAAATTCTAAAGTTAAAGCTCAACTACTTTGGTCATCTGATGAGAAGAGAGGAGTCGCTGGAGAAAGATTTGATGTTGGGAAAGGTTGAGGGTCGCCGGAGAAGGGGTAGGCAGCGAACGCGATGGTTAGATGGCATTCTCGAGGCATTGCAGATGAAGCTATGTGATGTTAAGAAGATAGTGAGAGACCGGAAAGCGTGGCGTGACATGATCCATAGGGTCACGAAGAGTCGGACACGACTGAACGCCTGAACTGAACTGAACTGAGAAATTTTCTTGCGGCCTTTATATATCCTGGAGGCGTAATTCCGTCTCCTCAACAGTAGGGTCTCGCAACTTCTTTCTCCTCACTGGTTCATTCATTCATTCATAAACCTTTATTCATGAGGATGATCTGAGGCCTACAGGGCACTTCATGTCGGAGTCTGGCGCCCTCACTGGTTGCCTCCCAGTGGGTTAAACAGCAAATATTACCGAAAGGTATACGCGCCTCTGAACGCAACCTAAAGCTAACATACACCTACTGAAGGAAGGAAATGATTACAGTGAAGGTAATTGAACAGTGTTACCGTTGTCATGCCGTCGCCTCATGGCTCTGTTCATGGCTGTATTTGCAGCTATTAAGAATGAAAAACATCATATAATGGAACCTAAAGGGGAACCCACCCCAGGAGAGAGATAGGGTAGCTTATTTTACCGTAATCACAGAAAAAAAGTATCCACTTTCGCAATTCGAACAGATCTTTTATTCGCTCAGTGCTCAGGTAATTAGTGTCCATCCATTATGCCACTGAAGCAACGAGTGCGGCAGGCTTGAAATGCGTTCTCATTTATTTTTCAAATATTTCCGCTATCTTTCGCCAGGTGACGCTGCTTGGATTGGTTTGGTTTGTGGGGTTTAACGTCCCAAAGCGACTCAGGCTATGAGAGACGCCGTAGTGGAGGACTCCGGAATTTTCGACCATCTGTGGTTCTTTAACGTGCACTGACATCGCACAGCACACGGGCGCCTTGCTTTTCTCCTCCAATGAAAAGCTGCCGCCGAGGCCGGGATTCAATCCCGCATCCTTGGGAACAGTAGTCGAGCGCCGTAACCACTGCGCCACCCCGGCGAGGACGCTGCTTAGATGACCCTACCGTTGAGAGAACGGAATCATGCATCCTGGAGAAGCCTTCTGTGTAGTAAGCTGTTTCTAGTGCTTAAGGTATTTGTTTAATTAATTACCGAATTTCTTAACCTCAGTAAAAAGCGTTGCATCACAAGTGCATATGACGTTATGGTACGTTTTATTAATAATCTGCATTCGTATAACAGCTTATTGACCCATGGTTGTTCGGACTTTCGGAAGTTTTGTTTGACTTCGATTACAGGAAATGCGGCGTTATAATATCCCGGAAACGTTTCAAGAAATGCAGTATATGCCAAATTGGCATCAGATGTGTCATATACATTCTCCCAGCTGGTGTTTTCAATAGACATTCGAAATCTTACAAGATTTATTTCGCAAATATCCCCAGTTACCTTCTCAGCGCTTTTGGATGCAGACTTGATGCGCGGGCCACAGGAAAAAAAAAAGAAAAAAAGAAAAACAACAACATCAGGATGTGGTCGTTAATTTTGGAAGATAGGAGGCCAACCTCTGCTCGAGGAGACAGCATATTCGTGACACAAACATCCAAAAGAGAATTTATATCAACGGTAACTCTAGTCGGTGGAGATATAGCATTCGTACAAGCATAGGACGCTATAATAAGGAATTAACGTGAGCTACCATCATCATGCTATAGATTAATGTTAACGTCATCCATTGCTACAAAAGGTAACCGAAAATTGGCAAGATTCAAGAGTAAACCTTCAGGAAACTTAAAAAATGCAGTTTTTTTTTCCCCTGCAGGAAGTCTCTATATCTCAACAACAATGATGCTGGACAATGATACGGCTAAACACTCATCATTGTGATCTGTCAACGAAATTCCTTCTAATACATATCGCGGGCAACAGCTTTTCAGTGTAAGGCAATACTACTGGCGAATTGGCGAATGAGTCCATGATGCCGGTAATTCTTGAACGGCAAATTATCATCTTGAGACTTTAACGAGGTTCCGATAAAGAGAAGCACATCAAACTGCAGGTTTAATGACCCGAGAAACTCATCCCGTTGGTTCTTCATACTAGGAACGTTAATATGGGTTGTTTAACTTACGCTGACATCGCACTAAATAATACCTGAAATTAATTTTTTCTTTACTTTTGCGATTATCTTGTAAACGATGTTCTTTGTTTATTCAGATTAGCGCCGGTAAAATATTTTGTTTTTGTTTTTCTTACACTGAATTCTTCAATTATGTTTACTTAGGGGATGCAGTGGCAGTAAGAAATTGAGATCCAAAAAGTGCTGCTGGGTCACCTTGCTTCCTCCGTCTACTATGCTCGCTCTTGTAGAGCGGATGATTCAAAGTCACTGGATTCACCTTCGTTCAGTAAGAACAAAGGTGTGCGTTAAAAGAAGGAAAGCAAAGAGCCTCGCTTTCGGTGATTCCGCCGCTCAATACATGCATGTGAGTAGCTCCAGGCAGAACGGAGAGGTGTCCTTTCCGCGGGATTTTACGGGAGGATCCAATCAACCACTCTTCCTTTTCTTACGAAATCTTTTACCGCCGATGAGTGGTAAAGTACGTAAACGACGGCACATTCTGCACTTCCCCCTCTGTTTGTTTGCTTCTAGGTTTCGTAACGCGCGCTTAATGCACATTTGCCTGCGGCTATTCAAGTATTGCACAGCGCTTCCCTTATATAGTTGCACCCTTTGGATATTCCAGTCCATTTACGTAAGAGAAAGACGAAAACAAAAGCAGCGGAAGCGATCGCCCTTCAGCCATGGGCGCGTGAATGTTTCGCGCAAGATGTGAAACCTCGGTATGTTTATTGGCACGTTATAAAATGCACGGCGTCAGGAGCCGAGCTCGTATTGTGGTAATTGCGGTGAGGTGAAAAGTGTCTGCGTGACGATTTGGCACGCTTCATCGGGGTTGTCTGTCGGCTGGCACCCGCGCCAAAAGTGACGTCACTGGGACTCTACCCGCTCGCAGCAGTCGACGTACCTTCAATGTACATCCAGTCTCAGATGCCTGTAGGCGATGCAAGAAAATGCTATTTAGGCATCATACGTATCTTACGAATTAACTGCGATCGGAGAACAGCACATTGCCCGGAATCTGTGCAACGAGGGATATTTCATTGCACATTAATGCACCAGAAGACGTCTTTGGCGTCGTACGTGCAACATACAAGCCATTTTCATTAACAAGCATTATTTTGGAGCACGCGCTATATTCGCGTATCTTTAATTAGTTTCTTAGAGGAGAACTCACTTTTAACACGTGCGCAACACGAGCTGCTGGTTTTTACGCATCGTTTGCGTTCTATTCTTGATAAACACTCTAACATCGACATCATTTTCTTGTCTTCTCCAAAAATTTGATAAGGTAAATCATGCGTTACTGATAGTGTTTCAACTGTCACTTGTAGAATTAGGGCGGATGCCGTGACTAGTTTTTTGAAATGGGCGCGTGCGCATCAATCCCTCGCTCTTCTGGCTGTACATAAGGCGCGGTTCGACTGCTTTCTAAATAAACGTTATTAGTCAACGCAGTTGTGTGTACTCCTTTTCCTTGTCCTTCGTCTGCTATACCGCTGTTTTCCGTTAGACACGAAGCTTCTAATTTAGATTGAGTGGGTTCTTACTAACCGCTACCAATACGTTACAGTTGAAGACTATGATTCAAAATTAATAAAGTAACGTCTTGTGCCTCTCAGGGTTCTGTTTCAGATCGGTTGCTTTTCCTTATATTTCTTAATGACATTCCTAATCGTGCGACATCTTCGATATGCGTCTTCCCGCTGACGACTGCGTTTTTTATCGGGAAGTTTGTAACAAAAATTGTGTAAAAAAGTTTCACCCGGACATTGGCAACATTGTTAGTTTGTGAAAAATATAGACAATGGAGCTTAACACTAACACGTGCAAGCTAATGCACGTATACATGTCGCAGCACGCATCCACCAAAGTGGCACCTTAATAACACTGAACTTGAAGCCATATAATCGTACCGGTACTTAGGTCTGCTCATCAACTCAACTGTGTCGAGGCAACCGCACACTGATTAAATAATTTGCCACACTAACCGTATGCTAGAATGTCTACGCCTAATTTCAGCAAGGCCACAGTTCAGTTAAGAACGCTTCTTTATTGGACACTTGTACGTACGGTCAGAACTAGAATGCGCGGCTTCCAAATGAGAACCTTCTTATCGCTCACGACGAGTTTACTACACACATAAGGTTGAACAAATTCATAATAGCACATACACACCCTTTTAGACATCGTTACCACACACATCTCGGCTGATACCGCACGCGCCAATGATTATGTCTTCTTCTGAAAAGCTTTATCAGCTTCTATGTTTGTTGACGTGGCCCAAGTGTTGCGGAAACTATTTTTGTTTGTATTACTCACACGAAGATATCACATTTTCGTGTTTACTAATTCTGCTGTGTTATAAAAGTGATGTGATGAAATTATATGATCTTGCATTTTTCCTCTTTTTCCATAGCTGTGCCCCATCACGATATCATACTTGTTAACTTGATAGCCGATTTCAAATGTCTGTTTTGTTGTCTACATTTTTACTCGTAGATATTTGTTACGAATATTATATGTCGTGCTTTCTAATGATTTTTTATTGGTTACTCAACATTGTTGCAGTTCTGTTTTTATTCCAGCTTCTTCAAACGACTTTTGTATACAACTTGCCAGTCTTCGACCAAGATACAAATGTTTGCTGTCTAGCAGATTTCGCCGCTTATTCATTCTCTACGTCTGCAATACCATTTCAACCTCACACCCCTCTGCAATGTTTCGGTAATTGAAGGACTGTAAATAAATAAAAATTAGACAAGCAACCAATATTGTTGGATAACTTCTGAACAGGAGACATTTCATCGTTATGGGAACATTTAAACGACCGGATGCATGCAACTTTTTTTTTTTTTTTTTTAATTAGACCACGGTGTGTTTCCTCGGAGCATCGTCTCGGAAAAAAAAATTCCCCGCTTCTGGAAGTATGCAGTACTGAAAACTTACCGCGCGCGTTAACCAACAGAGTCAGTCTTTCATGTATGTTCTCTACACGCAGGTACCTGCCATACTGCACAGTTCTAGCTGAAGAAGCAGCACATGCGGTGTTTGTTGTTAAGTCCCGGCCACGCACTTCTTGCCGTAATGAAGCATGGACTATCATTTCTGGCCTTATTTTCTACAGCTGGTGCCATGCGATGGCAGGTAACGACGCGTCGTTTGCACTCAGTAAAAGGATTTCGGCAGGCATATCTTGCATGGGAACGTTTCACATGTGAGAGGGAAGGCAACACGCCACTGGTTAAAGTGAAGCCCGGACCATGAACCATTTAGCGCCAACTAACCCGGTAACGTAGACGAGTATTTTATTTCTAGTCTTCTCTGCTTCACTATGCCTGCGTAGTGAGGCGCTAGCTAGAGCGGTATAGGGAACCTCGAAGTTGTTCGGACGTGACGACGGTGCTTGCTATTCGGAAGCTCAAGGCCCCGCGCGCGGTCATGCGCACGTGGTGAAACGGTGCTGAGGATGAAAACATTGTCCCGTTCTTGATCTCCCGCAAGCGCCCACTAGAGCTTGATGACGAAGGAAGTCCCGCGTCGCCGCTTTCCCGCGCATGAAAAGAGCCGGCAGCACGTGCCAGCCATAACGATTCCAAAGGGAGGACGAGACGTGAAGCGCAATCGCTCCTATAGGTCGCCAATTCCTGCCATTTGCTGCTTCGGGCAGCGCGTACGTAACGGAGTATGGCGCGCAAATCCTCCAGAATGTTTTCAAAGGAGGAAATGATGTCCGCGCGGCGGGAATCTGATAGCCACCGAACGCGCCGGTTATTGATTGCCACTGCTCTTGCCGTAAATGGAGTGGTTCCGTGGCGGGCTCCACGCAGCTACGTCAGCGAGATACCATGTGCGTTAAGGGTTGAGCGTGTCCCGTAGCTTTAATACGTTCATACGCCGGCGCAGAGCGCCCCTTTGCTACGCTGAAGCATAACCAGTCTAATCGGTCCCGCTATGGACTCCAGGACGAATATGGGCTCTGGAAACAGCGCATTGCACTGTCAACGTAGAGTTACCGTTACATGGGCACTACACACAACTATAACGCCGTGTCTACGTTTCCAGTAAGCACAGGTGTTGAGAGTGGTCGAAGCATGTGGTTTTTTCACGAGCTCAAGACCGAGAGCTTGTAATGCAACATGCCCGGCAGCTGAACAAAAGAATGGGGCCAGGGTTAACAACAATACTTATGGTCGCAGCGACTTCATTGAGCAATTGGTTGTTGTTAGAGAGTCGGCTTTACGCGAACAGCGTTGGCATTTTCGGGTAGAGGACAGTGGAAAGCATTCTTACTCAATCAATAATAATATTACTAGGAATCCGGGGTTAAAAAGTGTTCGAATAGCTTTTATTGAGCCAATAAATCGCTACTGCTCATCTGGGACCAGGTATGCTAACGCATAAAAGCCCTACGTCCGATATTAGGGCTTATAAGAGCCAGTGTGTTAGTTTCGGGCCAAGAAGGGCCATGTTTTCAGGCTCGATTTTGTTTCCCAAGGTAGTTAAAATTTAGTATAATATCTGCGAGGCTTCGAAGTATTAACTTTTGTGGCTCTACAATATAACTGCCTTGCTTTGCAGGCTACAATGGCGACAAGAAAGAAGGCTTTTACTCGGATTTGTGCATGCACTCTAAAAAATTTATCACCTTTGTGAGTGTAAAAAGGGCGCTCGAGTTTCCAGGGCGCGTAAAAGGGAGAGAAAGAGGTAAGGCAGGGCGGTTATACAAAGTGGTGCTCCAGTTCGCCATCCTTCGTTGCGTAAAATGGAAGAGATGCATATAAGAAAAAAGCGAAAGAGGGAAGTGTGGTCTGAAAGTCAAAACCGTTGGAGCAGCGTCCTAAGCACTGAGTGGGTAGAAAGTATAGTTTTAAGCAGTTTCTAAGAAGCGTCAGGGTAAAACGGGCTAGCAGACAACGTTGCGACCTTCCTATGCAAAGAAGTGCTGGCAAGAAGCAGGAAAAGCTTGGCAACTGCTGTCACTCTAAGAAAAAAGGACTAAAAGGGGTATTGAGGTTAGTCCTTTGGGGACCAACTGGTTTGCCACAATCATTAATCCTTTGGGCGCCAACTGCAAGGGATGAACACTTAGTCTCCAAAGGATGAACTGTAGGAGGAGGAACGGTTTCTCCTTGCAGATGCTCCCTAAGAGACTAACATTTCATCCTCGAAAATGATCCTAAGGAGAGCACATGTGGCACAGTTCGCCCGGAGAAAAAAAGGCCTCACATAAAAAGTAAAGGCTAAAAACTAACGAACCACCTCAGGAACATTAAAAAAGCTAAAATAAAATAAAAACAAAGAGGGGGAAAAAAAACGTACCCACTAGCGTGCTTTGAACTCGGTACCTCAAACTCAGTAGCTTACTACGCTAACCAATCAGCACGTCGAGATTTTTTTTTTTATTGCTAGTAAGTACTTCGAGCACTTTAACTAGGTCGCATTTCGCAACCTGCCAATAAACAGTTACACCAGCATCGATCTCTCACTTTGATCACACATCGAAATTCCGGAGATATATACGTGCATCAAGTAAATGTAACCTGGGATCCATTGAAATATTTTTGCATGTTATCTGATGACCACGTTTATAAGGTTTGCACTTCATCTTTCGAAGTGTGTAGGCCCATTGCTGCCGCTATAACAATTATAACTTCTTGACCATTGCTCTTACGACTTGCAACTAATGTTCTGAATGCCTATGTGCACTATTTTGCGCATTGGAATCATTTTAACATGTCGATTTTCACAGCACTGGCAAATTTACCAGCGCCGGCTCTTCGGTGATGCTCTACTACCGTGGGCGTAATTTTCGCTGAACACGGAGCTGTAGCACAAAACCTTCAAGGAAAAAAGTGCGACCAAGCTTCAATACCGGCAAGCGCAGCAGCGACGACGCTATTTTGCTGGTAACTAAATCTTATTTGTATGTAAACAATTTGGGAAGCTTTGCGATGACCCAGGGCTCGCTGGTTTATACTCAGAGCAGGAAGGAGCGCAAAAGCTTGAGAAACACGCAAAATACTACGCATTATAAGCGCTGTATGTTTTTTTTTTTTCTCTCATGGGTCCATCGCTCGGTAAACTACTTTCTTCCTCGTTTTATTTTGTTTTCTTTCTGCTGTTTATACTGGGCTGCGGTGCGGGCTACGCTTGCTAATGCGTATCCTATTTTCGAGCCTGCAATTGAGCCCGTATTGAAACTCTAGAAAAAAGATACTGCCTTTATTTTCTTAGAGGTGCGCAGTGACTTCGTAGCAAAAACGTGCTTACTTGAACCATATTTTTCATATGTGCATTATTTCTCGCCTCCCAGTTTCCGGATCTCCGACTATTTCCAAAGCGATACTGCATGGGACCAGTGCAGCCCCAGTGCACATACAGCAGACACCCAGTACATCACGGATGCCAGTGACACACCCAGCTTCAATAAGCTGACTCCAGCCCGTAGTACGCAATTCCAGCAACATAGTAAGCACGTTCTGTCCGTCGAGCCAGAAACACATTCTCTGCACCTGAAACGCGTGACGAGAGAGGCTGGAAGGGAGGCCAGGGATCAAGTGAGCAGTTCGTCTTCTCGTTCCTCGTTTTAGTCTTTTTTCGAGCCAGGACTAAACATTAATCCTCTAAATTTGCACACGGCATGCTTCTCGCCGCAGTTGCTCCTCTCGCGGAGTAATGGCGTGATTTGAGGACCGAAGTAAACGTTACTCCCCACTTCAGCCGGTCTTTTTTATTAGAGTGTATATTCGAGCCTGTACTGATGAACCAGTGGACATGGTGCGGAACATTTCGGCGCACATACTATCTCTTATGCTTGAGAGATAAAAGCAGCTGACCCCTTCTTGCGCCCTCAAAAGGCTTAGACAAGGGCAGAAGCTGCAGGTCTAGGAATATTTGGGCAGCTGTAGCCACCCAGATAGAATAGAAGGATCTGCGATATTCAGCCAAGGTGTTCAAAGTTACCAAGCGGTATTGTCCGAAGTAGACAAACGCCAGTCTGGTGTAAATGAGTGGTCAGTGGTGCTCTGCCTAATGGTGGTCAATGGGGGGCGACATACTGTGTTGGGAGGAAGCCGACCATGGCGCGCCTGGTCCAAGCATGTTTTCTGGACTATATTCTTAGCGGTGTTAGAAGGGGCTATAGGCGCGACACAGCGCCCGCCTCAGAGGCGAACCGAACACCACAGTAACCGCTATAATTCAATTTTAGCTTAATTACATATATCCGCACGCAGGAATACCTTGGAAAAGCTGCTGGTAAATGAAAGTGTAGGAGAATAACAGTGATCTAGCTTACAGAAAGGTTTACTAACATTTCATAGCGTTAGTTTAGATGGCCGCGGTGATCGAACTTTACAAAATAGTCAGAAATGGTACAAATGAGGTAGACAGAATAAGTGACCAATGGTTAATTATTGGATCTTTAGAAACCAATGGGAAGGAAAGAAAGACGAAGATATATGTTTCTACGATCGCAGACGCCTCTTTTGCGACCACCACAATCTATTTGCAATTTCCAAGCTACACAAAGTCTTTCTAATGCTGCCACCCGCTAAGCAACAAAGCTTCAGACGTTCGTTATATACCCACTACTAAACCTTGGATAAATCGCAGTGCTATAGAACACGACACGGAGAGAGGATGGATTTTACAGACAGTAATTACTGCTTGTATCCTTCATCTCCGTGCCGTGGTCTCTAGCAGAAGCTGAAGAAGGAAGAGATTGTTTATACTGGGGTAGCCGTAGTTTGGCTGTTGATCTTCATTAACAGTTAGGTGCAACGTTGAAGGACAGGTTACTGGTGGCGGGGCAGAGGACTTCTATTAGAACGCTTAATATATTAACCAGAAATGCTGTCTCTACCTAAATACCTTTGACACCATCACAGATTGTCCGTTAGGAAAGGGCGCATCTGGCGGCTATGTCAAGCCTTCCTCAAATTCAATGTTTGTGAATGTGATTCTCTTAAGTGCTGATGCATTTCTTTGACATACTACGTCGCTTTCGGAAATTAACCATAAACCGAACCTTGACATACTAAACTTTGCGCGATACAGTGTAAACACTTGTCAATATCTGAACATTATCAAAATTATGCAGTCTTCTTCACCGTTCCTAATAGATTCGTCATCTTGCATTTGCAATGTAATAAACAAGTTTTAACAAAGCGGTCATTGAAAGCAGAGGCTTTGTCAGGGAAGAAACTAAACAAACTACATAAAAAAACTAAAGCACACGGGGTTGTACTACAGACGACGCTGCGAAACAGAGTTAACGAATAACTCCACTATATACGAGGTTCACAAGAACCTCAATGGTGATGCACATCCTCAACTCCTTGACACCATAAACAAGGTATGACTGGATGGCGATGTACCAGACAGCTGGAAATCGGCTATTGTGATCCCTATTCCAAAGCAGGGGAAAACGCCAACAGACCTTAGCAACTTTCCTTAACGCAAACAATTGCAAACTTGTTCAGAAAATACTCGCCACACGAATCTCGTGGTCGCTTGAACATCACAGTTTCTATCACTCGGCCAAATTGGCTTTCGACCATCTACAGGCACAGAAGACGGGTTGGCTGTCTTGGCGTCCTCATTATTATCATCCACCCGCAGCCACAATGTAGGCACCGTCCTCGCCATGGATGTCGAAAAGGCTTTTGATAATATCAGTCATGCTGCCATTCTGGATTCAATTGACATGCTCCATTTACCACTCAGAGTATGCAATTTTGTAAAATCTTTCCTTTAAGGTAGACAATTTGCAATACGCCTCAGTGGCGATGCCATAGAATGATTTGTCCCTCTTCGCGGCGTACCCAGGGATCAGTGTTGTCCCCAACATTATTTCATATTGCTTTTATCTCCCTTGCATGGCGGTTACATGAAATTTCTGATGTTAAATACCCAATATACGCTGATGGCACCTTGGTGTGGAGCACACACAGCGACCTACTGACTCAATCCGCTGCCCTGCAACCAGCTTTAGATATTACGTCTACATATGCATCTTTCATTCGCATCGAACTTTTCGCAAGTAAAACTACGTTCATATCAGCCGGAAACTGCTGGGGACGTCGTAAACTAGTGGCAACACCTATTCGTCTACATCTGTCTGGAACCTCACTTCAGGAAAGTTCAATAGTAAAAATATTGGGTTTAAGGATTCATGAGTCAGGAACTGGAATTCCATGGCTGTCTCAGGCTGAAAAACAGGCGTTACAGACTCTGGGTCTGATCAGACGCATTGCTCCAAAAACGGGTGGCGCTCGCTCAGATGTTGCAAGACAGTTGGTGCGGGCAGTTGTGCAACCGCGCCTTCTTTATCAAGCCCAATTCCAGCATTTGACAAGGGCACAATGGGATCGCTTTGAAGCTGTAAACCGAGAGAAGCTGTAAACCTCGCTCGTATCACACCAATCGTGGCACTCCACGAAGACGTGCAGCTTAACACAATAGATGAACTGGTGCAGCAATGACGTGATACACGCAGGCTTAAGGGTACCCCCTCTCACGCAAAGTGCGCTCTGAGGGCTTATCCTTGGTCACATTCACTTCTACCAACGCCACTGCAAGTTCCTCCTTGGCGTTTTGTACAGCTGAGCGATAACAAGCCAACTGATTTACGACGGCCTAGAGCACAGGAAACGGCGTCGTCACTTCGCGAGCGAATTATGGAACAAAGACGCCCGCTTGCCAAAAGGACCCATTATAATTTACGTCGACGCGAGCGTGCAAGCCTGCGAAGTGACAACTGCAGTTTACTGCCCCAGCAAGGCTTCATTGAAAAAGACATCAACGTTTCAATTATCGGAACCTCCATCTTCGTTTTGTGCGGAACTGCTTGCAGTGCAAAAGGCGATTCGCTCTGTGACCGTCATTACCATGCCTCCCACGGCCCGTATTGCCATACGCACTGATGCCCCGCAAGTGACAAAGCTACTTAGACGCGTTATTGGTAGCACAGAAATCTGCCAAAACATACACAGTCTAGCGGCACGCATACCACAGCCAATTCGTATTGAATAAACTCCGCGTCACCTTTTAAGTGCTCAAAGCCAGGAGGATTCTGTGACCCGCCTTTCGTCCTCAACCTCGACATCGCCGAACCTCATAAAAGTAGATAATGCTTCCCTACTTTTGACAAAAAAGGAACACCTCCGACGCCTTAAGACCGACCCACATGGAGCGATTTTCCCGCGGCAAACCTTGGGAACTGCCGCTTGGCGGCCGCCGGCGGCCGTCGGCCGACTATAAAGCCGGGCCAGATATTTTCGCCGACGGCCGGGCGAACAGCTGAAGTGGAAGCTTTTTCAACGTTCCGCTGAACACTGGCTCAAACCCTGTTTCAGAGAGATGCGCCTGCAGTACTCTGTTGCTACGGCGTCGGACGTATACACTCGGAGTCAGTATATTTGAGACGCTGTCTATTTTATGTGTTGCTCTTAAAATGTAATTTAGTGCGAAAACTGCGTTGTTCTATCAGACCCAGGTCGTGCGTTTTCTGACTCGGGCGCCGACGCTGCCAACGCCGCCAGTTCTTCTCTGCATGTGGTTCGCACGGCGACGGTGCGTCGGCGTTCCGCCGCGCCGCATTAAGTTCGCAGAGAACGTTCGCTCCATGTGATTGGCCCTTTACACGTGCTCTGACACCTCCGTGTACGGTAAGCCTCCCCCGCGGTCTCACCCGTGCAGAGGAGGTGACGGTTCGGATGATTAGAGTTGGGGTGGCCCTAACACCAGCAGTGATTAGAAAGTGGCCTCAGTTTCGACATTGGTATCCACACCCTGGGTGCCCTGTCTGAAAATCCAGAAATACAGAAGCTGACATCTATTACCCGCTGTGGGAATGTCCAGCGCTGAAGCCAACGCGGATCCGGCACCTGGTGGCAGCTGGCCTCTCCAGCCATAATGCGTAGCCATATGCTGCTTGGACGCAGGGACCGCATATAATCGTTCACTCCTTGACTTCATTGCATTAGCCAACCTTTTTTATTTATTTGACCACTCCCTTCATCCTTCATAGCATTTTTTATGTCCTGAGGCAATAAACACGGCAAAAAAAAAAAAAAAAAAACCTGTTTTAAAATCATTTCCTCTTAGACCGACAGTTCACCACTTCAGAGTACTAGACAAGTGTGCCGGTGTCAAGTCTCTGTCCGTCGATCGACGCAAGCGTGCTGCTTCACACGGCAGCGTGCCGTTTGGCATACACCAGCCGTAAAGGTAGACGTGCCGGCTTACCGGACGCGATTTACCAGAGATAGCAAGTAATATATATGGGTACGCACTGTTCAAATATGCAGCTACAAAGGCGGTTAGAAGCGCTGTGGAGGTTACGCGATGCACATACGCCAACAGGAACGCTGCAGCCGAACTCTTCCGTTTTCTGTTGGATGTCTTGCAATTGTGCTTGAATGCACTGCCGTCTTGAATCGAGTAGCTGATCGATGGCAATATTGCTTATGATTGCGAGAAATGCTGTTGTTTCCTCGCGAGATAGAGAACACGTCCGGTGCGCGCCTCGTCCTCCGACTTCCTGCGTGCCACCTGCCCGTCTGTACGCCGCTAGTGCGGGCGGGATTTCACCGGAAGTGAGCGCTGGCGTGCCTTCCCACCATTCGCAATACGATGCGCCGCTCTGTTTACATGCATCGCGAAAGTCGACTTCCCCCTCTAGATCTACCCCAGTCCGGCGAATTAATGTGATGCGATTTCCTGGCGCATTGTGCCGGTTTACATGAGTGCGATACGCCAGAAAGATAAGCTCTTGTCGCATTCACATAAACGCGGCTTATGTCTATATACTCTCAGGCAAGGTCTTCTCTAATATAGTATATATATCCCTCCTAATTAAACCGGTCATATATATATATATATATATATATATATATATATATATATATATATATATATATATATATATATATATATATATATATATATATATATATATATATATATATATATATATATATATATAGCTGGCGCTGATATACCTCGCGTCTTCGTCTGTCGTCTCGATTTGTCCATACACACATTGATCCTCATTCACGATGCGTTTCCCATGTGCGACGATAATGTGTGGCGTTTGAATGAATATTGCAAGCAGTGCGATTCTCCATGCCGTGTCAAGTGCCCCTTTCTGTCGCGTGTTGTGGAGACCCAAGAGCGCCACGCATGCCTTGGGGACATGCATCAGCGAGGAACTCAGAGGCGCACGTGCCGCGGGATGTACGATGCGCGAGGGGCGTGTCCGTCGGCGGCGAGCGCAAGCAACCGAAAGGCGCGGCGCGATCCAGCTTAAGGCGAGAGTACCTGTTGACCTGATCGCTTCGTTTTGTGCAGGTGAGAGAAATGTTGCCACCACGGTCCCCAACAAGCAGATGGGTGGCAGCGAGGCGGTCCTGTAAATGGCTTTTTTATTACTGATGAGGGGGGGGGGGGGGAGATGTCAGGAGATGAAGTCCGAATCTTTGAATGGCACCGCCCCGTACGGGTGTAAACACACTGGTGTGATCAACAGCATGTTTTCCTCTCGAGGGGATTTGGTGATGGGCTTTACCGACGCTTACATCAAGAGGAAGCCGATGGCGACTCTGAGCAGCGCTTTGCACCCATGGTAATGCGAACGATCAGCGCTAGCTGGTCTTTCCTGAGCTTTTGTATTCTTCAGTTTCTCCTAATGTTTTATCCTTATTGTTTATGCTACGACTAGGACTGATTCACCGCCATCCAATGCAGATGAAAAAAAAAAAAAATGAGCAACGGCAGAGTTGGGCTGTGTTGTTATTAACACCGATCAAGGTTGTTAGTTGTCAGGCGTGACAATGACTGCCTTGTGATACAAGAAATCAGTTGTTATGACGTTGATTTCCCCGACTTGACAACGAAAGTAGGGGACCGAAGTAATGCGTGTATTACCGAAACGTTGTGGATTGGTTGGGGTTGTTTTGTACGACTAGCGCGTGTTCTGTTAAGAGCAACTGATATTTCTCCTCGTCAGCGTTAAAAACTTTGGGAACGCTGAAAATTCGACTTTAAAAGTAGAATGCGATTGGGTTATCAGGCCCCGTTCGAATCGCGCATTCACTCGGTCCACCTTTATTCAACTTGAACCCTTGAGCCGTGCTAGCCAGTAGAGTGTTAGTTTCGCAATTCGAAAGTTCTGAACTAAGTTAGTGCTCGCATTCGAATTAACTAAAGTTTCTTTTCATCTCGATTGCATTTTCTTAGGTTACACAAGCCTCCTTGCGAAAGGTGGCGTCATCACACCATTTCTGACTTTTTCATTGCTGTTCCATTGCTCAATGCAACGAGACGACAGTTTCGGATTTCTTGAGACACCTTAACGCTTTTGAGCAAAATTGCATGTGAGTAAGACTCACGAACCAGGGCTTATATTTGCGACCGTCTGTGCGGAAAATTTAAGGGCGTCTGTTCGGGTCGCATTTGGAGATATGCAGCAGCAGCGGTGATAATACAACTGCAATGTAGCCATGCATGCTTAACTGCCATGCTGCACGCTCTCACGTAGAAGAATTCAGATGCGTGTCGCAGGAAACGCTGTGTAGGCAGCTGAATGATGGGATCGACCGACGGCAGTATTATCCAGGCGTTGTGCTTCGCAGACAAACCGATACCTACAGTTGACCTGAGTGGATTAGAGAGTTCTATGTTAGTTTCGGACTGCAGGTGACTTTGCGCATCACGGCTTTATCCAACGCCCCGAATGATTTTACCGCCTCTCATATTATCCGGAAATGAAAAATCAAGCCTTTTCTTTCGCCCCTCACTAGCTTTATCTGCCGATTTAAGATAACACTGGTCATGCAAGGTGTTGTCGTACAAGCGATGTTTCAGCCCGAATTGGATATTGCGGGCTCCCATCCCCGCTCGCCACATCGCGGATGGCCGCTGTGCTCCCATTGGCGCGCAAGCCGCAAGATGTCACACCATTCAGGTTTGCTGGATATTTTTTCATGAAAGACGTTTCAAGGCAATAAACGGCGTGCTTTCGTCCTTTTTTCCTTAAGCTTCAGGTCACCATTACGAAGTTAGTGCGAGGATGAGACATCAGATGTGTTCATTTGGAGGCCATGTGGTTGCGGATGCTTTTCTGAATCGATCGCCGTCTTTTGGCCCAGGTGCGGGGGAACATCGATAGCTAGAATGTTAAAACTGAACTGCCGTGCAACATGTGAACCAACAGCGACATGATAGGCACTGGTTAAATTTGCAGCTCGGGAGTGCCACTTCGTCAGACTCGGCCGTCGCACAAGGCCTTCGTTTTCGCCGAACCCACTTACGCGATTGCGTGGCAGAAGTAAAGCATCATTTAATGTCGGCTGCGTGGTACGACTGACATTGCTCATGAGGCACAGTATCATTCGGTAACTTACAGCATCGCTATTCTGTGCTCTGCGAGCAGAAAAGCCCGTTTCCACTGCTTAAAATAGTCTAGATGATGAACTTTCAAACGGGTGAGCAGTGGTAAATAGATGTCGCGATAGCTGTTGCTTTTTTTTTATTATTATATATAGGGTCGGCCAACTAGCAATGTTTCGTGGTGCTTTTTAACCGGTGACATGCAGGGAAATAATCTTCCTTCTCACAATATATACATCTCAGAACTTTGAATAAATGACAGGAGGAGATGCATGCTAAACAGTTATTGTTTCACGCGAAGCGTATACATCCCGTTCTGACGAAAAGAGGTCGCCGTACCCCAGTTTTGGCTCGGGTGTTACCGGGAGTTGTCAGAAGTGTTCAGAACGTGGCAGAGAAAACGGAGGTAGTCGATCGATAAGTGCTAAGTGATAGATGGAAAGTGTGTGAGGCTGAGGCTGCCGTTACCTTGTCGGTCACGTACCGTTGAGGCTCTCAAGACGACATAGGATCAGCCACCTGCCCGAAATGTTCCACAACGACTGCAGAGGTGGATGGTTGCCACCTGCTGTGGACTTGTGCAGAGACAAGACCATAAAGTGCACAGATTCCAAACGACATCGGACTAATGGTGGTAAGAGAAGAGCATTTTCCCAAGTGGCTAAACAAAAATAAGAGCAGGAGCCTTCTCCGGTTCCTGCTCAAAAGTGGTTGCCATGATTTCTCATAGCAGGGCTATAATGAAGGTTAATTAAAGTAAAAAAAAGAAGAAACAAATAATTAAATGAAAAGTAGAAATAAAAATAATTAAATATAACAAAAACTAAAGAATGCTGAGCCACTGCCTCGTAGTCAGCCGTAGCCTAAACTGGTAGAGGATGCAAAAGAACAGCGCAGGCTCTCGCGTCTACCCTTAAGGCAAAGCTAAGGCGTTCTTCTAATTTTTATTTTGCTTTTGAGGACACCTACGCGTTCGGAGCCTTTGCTTTCAGAAAAATTTAAAGTGTTGAGTACAAATAAACGTGACTTTTTGATATAATTTCGCAAACTTTTTACCACCAAGGTTTCGCGGTGAACAAGTCACGTTAAACTTCTGTGATGAGCAAGCCAGGAAGAGATAAACGCCGAATCCCGGATCGCTCTCAGTCTGAAAACAGTCGTTAACTAGTCTTAGAGCACCATTCCTATTGGTAGGCCCTGACCAGGTCAGCAAGTGATCGAGACCAACCAATAAGAACGGTACTATGATACCATTTTCGGATTGCATTCAGACTGTTTTCATACTGAGAGCTTTCCTTAAATCGGTGCATCAATGATACTGCTGCGGCAAAGCCCAAATATTAGGCTGGGAACGGCGGTCTGCGTCCCCTACTTGGCCGAGATCATAGAAGTAAAACAGGGAAGAATTATTTCGTGACGTGATAGCGTTGACGCTCTCATTGTATAGAAATCGCGCGTCGGCATGGTTCGGAAAAAAATCACGATCGAGCCTCTGGCACGGGATAGATGGCAGGTTGCACATGGCCTGGCACTCATTGGTCATGGGGGCATGACCGAGTTGGCAAGAACTCTTCACGGAGAGTAAGATGGGCATCGAGCCTGAGAAGTTCCCATTCGGAGTTGCTTTAACCCTAGGCATGCAGGCCCCAGATAATACAAATCATCGGCCCAATACTGGAGTACGTCGGAAATGCGCCGGTTCTACGCAGGATCAACACTGCGAACAGAGTAGCAATACTGGACCTATGGTTTGTGCAGCTTGGGGCACATTCGTATGGCTTCTTCAGGTAGGATATTATATTTGATGTAGGGCGGCCTTGGTAGCTTAATGTAGTAGTGTACGATTGTACGAGTATCTGACAGATAATAAAGGCTCAAATTAAGGGAGGAGGATTAATAGAGTGGCAAAGTAAATGTATACGGACGAGAATCCGCCAGGGGAGGGCGGGGGGGGGGGGGGGGGGAGCGCATATGGCGGCCATTAAAGCTGTAATGTCACAATTTTCAAGGCGGAGGTTTAGTGTTGCTCAATGTATTAGTTTTTTTTTTTTTTCGAATCTGCGTGCTGATGAAAGCGAAACGAGCGCTGAGCAAGCAGTCCACAAAGCCTTGCACAATTGCCTACCACAGAGAGGATCTCTCAGAAAAAGACAGCAGTGTAATTCAACCCGTGTGTGCTACTTCCCTGCCCCCCCCCCCCCCCCCCCCCTCCTCTCCTCTTTGCTATTCCATCGTTCAAGAAACCTTTGGAAATGTTGCAGTATATGTACACTTCAAGGTCAGCGCGCTAACTCAGTGTTTAGGGCACTCGACTCATTACTGGGCACGAATTCGATTTCGGCCGCAGCGGCAGCATTTCGATGGAAGCGAGAGGCAAGGCACCTGTGGGCTCTCAATGTAGAATGTTAAAACATATAAACAAACTCAAACCACGCATATTTCAAACATTAGGGCCAGGCATCGAATTCTTATCTTTTATAGAGTGGTTATGCAGGGCCGAGTGTGCGTCACATAGAAGCAAGTGCGCAATATCTGAATCCACTGTAGCTCCCAGATTTCTTTCGTCTATACCGGCTGCCTTGCACCTCTGCAAGTATACAGAAAAAAAAGGAGGACGAAGAAGAATTAACTACATACATTGTCTATACATTGAAACGCACCTTCTGCAGTTTTTACGGATTCCGCAGTGTCATACTTCTTGCAGTAACCTCATTATGGCAGGTGCTGTTATACTTTGAATATGACAAGAAGAAAAAGATCGATACTATAGGAACGATAGAGTGTTTTGATCGTGTCGCATTTACTATATACAATGAGAACCTTGAATGATTAAGCAGCGAAAATATACAAAATAGAGTACAAGTAAGGAATGCACCGACAAAAGTTTGCATGATGGGCAAAAACGGTTCCAGTCGAGGAGTTCTGTTGACCTCAAGCTGTGCAGCAGGGGTTGCATCGCATTTAGCACTGCTGACCCAAGCGCCAAGATGATTATGCAAATAGAAGCTGACGCAAAGCAAACCGTACAAATCCAGTCAAGCATATATGGCATGCTAAAGCTATTCTTCAGTTGTAGATACGAAATTTGACTTTCCAGGGGCTTTTCAACCATACGCCTGTGGATGGCAAGTTTGAGGGCTCCATGTTTGCTTGGCCGCCATAACTTTGAGGAGCAAGAACCGCATCGCGACCGATTGAATAAAATGCCCTGTTTGCTTATTAACCTTACCATTCGTTCCTCAGCCAGCAACTGCGCCTGAGAAGGAACTTTAACACCTATAAACGACATCTTCGTAAACAGGAAAACTCCGCGGCGCCATTAGCTGGAATATACGAAAATTGCGTTTCCTGGAAGTACGCGAGGAGCATTTGTAAAGTTGCGCATGGCACCTTGTCAAGATGGAAAGCGCGCCACTTTTGCTAAGCTTTTGGCACAGTCGTGGTACATCATGGTGCTGGTTTAGACTCATCGGCGCGTATTTTCATAGTAACCTCAATGCTGGCGTGTTTTCCAGGGTACGTGGTGCTACACTGTTGCCCATGCCGACAACGAGAAGCTCCTCACAGAGCCCTTCTTCATTCTCCCGCAGACGGAGCCGGAGTGTTGCCCATATGCTTAGGCAAAATACCACTGTTTCTTTTTTTCTAGAGCCATAAAAATTTATTTAAAATCTTACGCGTGCTAATTTGGCCACTTTGAATTCGCTGCTATTTCTGCGAGTGGGCTCCAAGTGATTGTTTTCTTTGTTTCAGACGAGTCTGAGGCTTTTCATATTGCAGTTGGCGAACTTGATTTCTCTGCTAGTCAACGGACATTAAATCACGTTTTTCAAAAAAGTTGGCTTGATGGCGTGCGCGTCTTTCGACATACCCGTTTAAAAAGTGTATCGGTCGGAGTGATATTTTTTCTCCGTTACATGTGCGTGCATCGAAAAAAAAAAAAGAAAACAAAGATCTGTGATTCCCTGATTCCTTCAGCAGTAACGTGACAAACCCGGTGCTTTGATATTGTATTTCCCAAGCATAGGCACGCTTAGACCAAAAAATACGCACACCCGTAAAAAGAATAATTATTAATTTAGCGATCTTGACACGTTCTTCGGGATATAACTCAGCTGTTAAAGGAACAAATTCTACTTTGTCGAGCTTGCCTACACAAATATTCACTCTGTCTTCAGTGAAAAAAGTGATGAATTTTACAAATCCCGGAGTGTAGACGGCATTTCTTTCTCGTATTTCACACCTGTCTGGTCGCATAACCCATATATAAAAACACGATGTTATGCGTATTCCTCTTCGTATTTGAAAACAAAAAAAAAATCGGGAAGTATAATTTGTTACGTATGGTGTCTTTCTTTTGTGGTCGTCTTTATAGCCCTAAATTTTTACGTTAAGTATAAATTTGAACAGCATGTATAATACATAACTGAAAATATCAGTAAATAATTACCCAAGAACTCAGTTTATCAATGTAGACGTCCACGAAATACTTGAAAGCCACCGGAAGTTTGAGCCAGTGTAATGTCCTTTAATGTCTGTGTAGT
The DNA here is from genome assembly GCF_055883805.1 of Amblyomma maculatum. Taxonomy (NCBI): domain Eukaryota; kingdom Metazoa; phylum Arthropoda; class Arachnida; order Ixodida; family Ixodidae; genus Amblyomma; species Amblyomma maculatum. Next base: position 58,352,687 of record NC_139344.1, read on the forward strand.
TGAGTGCGACAGCGTTCCACGCGCCTAGCATACGAAAAGAATGCCACCAATGCGAAGCTCTTAATGCGTGCCAGTAGCGCTCAGAGTAGAATGATTAGAGTGATTACAAGCAGCCAAAACCGCATTGCAGTGATGTTTATTTTCCGGGATATAGAAAAGAAAAAGGACCGGGAAAAATAATGCCGGAATTCGTTATCTGTCATACCCTGTACCAGTAAATGATACCCATAAGATAAAAACGCGCATTGTATTTTTAACGCTGTGGTCGCTTATTTGCGTCTACCATTGTCTCATATTCAGTGTGGCTTTAAAATGCCCATAAATTAGTATACTCATGCTCAGAAAAACGCGGCAAGGCTGGTATATGCTTTCGTTTCAGAACTGGTTGGAATGCGACAGGCTAACGTTTTTCAAAATGCACGTAGATACAGTACATAATATTGTAACGGGGAAGCCTACACAAATAGCCGTGCTGCACTGGGTGAAATACGAAGACAGAGTCTGCAAGAAAACTGAAAACAAACTCCCTTGGCGTCGCCGTCTTCAACAGTACGGATAGTCGCCTCGCTCTTTATCCACTGGCAAAACTATCCCTTTCGTCAAAATTAGCATGACATCAGCTGTTTTGTTCATAAAGCGAATATTGGTTCAAGTGAGAACCTGCGACATACTACTAGCTCCATCTTGATTTGATACATGCATGATTGTATACGTGTATCCCAAAAATACATGCGTGTCTGTAAGAAATTTCCATTCCCTCACCTGTCGTTCACGTTGTCGAATTTTCTTTCCACCTGACAATTGATTATGAGGCAGCGCCTCAGGAAACACATAGACAGGAAGGGGGACGAGCGCTGAAAACATTATCCGCTTTACCTGAAAATATTCGTCGGTACTGCTCCAGCCGTTTGAAGACCGGCTCTGTGAAATGATGACAACTATTAACCATTGCGGCCTTGTCGTGAGCACGTGGGTTGGCCATACCATGGTCACACTTACCGCAACCATTCTGTCGCTCCCCGCTGGGGTGGCGCAGTGGTTACGGCGCTCGACTACTGTTCCCAAGGACGCGGGATCGAATCCCGGCCTCGGCGGCAGCTTTTCGATGGAGGCGAAAAGCAAGGCGCCCGTGTGCTGTGCGATGTCAGTGCACGTTAAAGAACCCCAGGTGGTCGAAAGTTCCGGAGTCCTCCACTACGGCGTCTCTCATAGCCTGAGTTGCTTTGGGACGTTAAACCCCACAAACCAAACCAACCATTCTGTCGCAGTCACTAGACGGCTGTAATTTGCAGACACCCCGCATAACAGATATCTATACGGACATGTCAGTGGTATGTCGTTTACCTTACAGTTAGAGTTGCAATCCATTCGCACGGTGCATGTATCTTCTAGTGTTTGCGTAGACTGGGTATTGAAACTTTTTGCCTTTCACAATTAAAAGCATGGAAGCAAACAAAAAATGAGCAGCAAGGGAAAGTCGTTCCTGTACTTTTAGGAGAGAGACTATGGTGAGCAAAGAATGAGAGGGTAACTAACGGCAAACTTCCCAAGTACTAAAAAGAAATAATAATAATGTTGTAATGTTGCACCACAATTATTAATTGTTTTATTACACTGGGAATTTTACGGTGAGAGTTTTTCATTTTCAATATAATCATGGTATTTTAACACAAGTACATGCTAACATACAAGATTATATTACAGAATTATCAGTTACCGAACTGTTGTATTATTTCGTTTGGTAAGACTCGTCTATCCCGCTTTTAGTTTGAGATCAGCCTCCAAATTTACAACTTAGTGGGCGTAATTGCTGACGCAAGGTCACTAGGATGGGAGCGAAACTCCTGTGAGGTGTAAGGCAACTGTTGCGCATAAAGTTTTGTCTGCGAACTGTGCAAAGCGACCAGTAATGTTTAGACTGTTCCTATTTCACTTCACGGCAGCGAAATATTAAGATATCGAAGCATATCAGCTGTGTTCCCCGAGGGAAGAGCTCAGAGCTGAACACGCCGTCTTGCCTGAGTAATTAAAGAAAGCACGTTTAAATATCTGAGGCAGATATATTGCAACGCAGTTTTGCAATGGGAGCTCTGCCAAGCGAAGCAGATGCAAGCAAGATAATCACAGTCGATAAAATACATCATCATCATCATCATCATCATCATCATCATCATCATCATCATCATCATCATCAGCAGCAGCAGCAGCAGCAGCAGCAGCAGCAGCAGCAGCCTGATTATACCCACTGCAGGGCGAAGGCCTCTCCCATATTTCTCCACTTAACCCGGTTCTGTGCTAGCTGCATCCACTTGACCCCTGCGAACTTCTTAATCTCATCCGTCCACCTAACTTTCTGCCGCCCCCTGCTACGCTTTCCTTCCCTTGGAATCCAGTTTGTTACCCTCAGCGACCATCGGTTATCCTCTCTTCGCACTACATGTCCTGCCCATGTCCATTTCTTCTTCTTAATTTCCACTAGAATGTCGGTAACTTGAGTTATTTCTCTGACCCACTCTGCACGCTTCCTATCTCTTAATGTTACCCATACCATTTTTCGTTCCATAGCCATCTGGGTTGTCCTCAACTTAAGTAGAACTCTCTTGGTTAGCCTCCACGTTTCAGCCCCATAGGTGAGTACAGGCAAGATGCAACTGTTGTATACTTTCCTCTTGAGCGGTACCGGTAAGCTGCGATAAAATACGCATCACCCTTATTTAACGCAAAATATTGGCGGCATTGATTATGCTCTTTTAATTACGCTCTTACCACACTTCGCTTTGAAGTTGCTTTTGTGTTCTATCTACTCATGAGTTTGTACAAAAACTGAAAGGTTAATCTAAAGGCCTTTCAAGCCGCTGTGACTCAGTGGTCAGGGTGCTGAAATGCTGTTCGCAAGGAGGTGGGTTCGACTCCGGCCACGGCAGCCGCTTTTCAATGGAGACAAAAGGCAAGGCATCCGTGCGCTTTGTGATGTCAGTGTACGTTAAAGACGCCCAGGTTGTTAAAATTTCGGCAGACCTCCACTACGGCGACGTTCATAGCCTGAATTAAACAAACCAGCCAATTTGAAGATAGATTGAATAACTGCTCCTCTGCAGACAATGCTACAGTTACGAGTGTTGCATGATTCTGTGCACAATCAAGAAAACAAAAATAGGTATTCTGCCTTGGTGGGAAGTGCCAGCGGGGTTGCCTGTCCATCCATACGGCAATACTGCTGTCCCGATTCCGTTCCCACACCAGCTATCTCAAACATATATATGTACCTACATATATACAAGCACCCGCAACGTTTGCGCCTGCAGGTTTTGCGCTCATCTTTATCGAACATATCTGCGACAACAACGAACTTTGAAAGAGCGCGGAACTTCATGTGGGCGACATTCAGCAATAAACCGCTCCAAGTCAGTGTGCGAAGTATACAGGCACATAGTTGCTGAGAACATTATTCTATAAGGGACTATTTTAAACATGCGCAAAACGCCTCTAAAATCGGCGTATATAATAAGCAGGGAGTGTAATGGTATTAAGCGCTGCGCGAGAGCAATCAACCGGAAAGCAGTATTTATATTAGCCTGGCACTCTTCGGGTGTTCACATATACATCCCCGCAAAAGGAAAATGCGTCAGCAGGAAGGCGTAGTAAGCACTGACAGCAGACATAATAGCAACAATAAGCGTACCCACCTGGGCGGATACATTTCCCATAGAGCGCACACACCGAGGGCCTTCTTAACACTAAGTTTTGCCATGTTCCGAATGAACTACAATTAAGCCAGGACAATGTCCCCAAGGGTCCTGATTTGAGGGCTGCTTATACTATTAGAGGGTTTGCTTGGAACGCTTTTTCCAGGCCATAGCAAATAAAGTGCAAGAGGAAGGAGGGCGCGTCAAGGAAGGACAGGAGATGCCAAGAGGAAGAGGAACTGACTGCGTCAGGGGCGTGGGTGGCTGTAGGCTTACTTTTTTGCTGCCGGCGCTCCTGACGGATGCGTTCACCTTGAGTATTAAAACGGCCTTGTTTGTCTCTTGATGAGGCGCACGTGGAAGGTGCTGCTCGTTCGAACGGGAATATCATCGTCACTGTGAGAACTTCCTGCTAATCCGAAATAAGCGCCTAAGCCGGCCCCCTGCACTAGCTGGTCACCTTGTGGGATGCCGCAGGAAAAGAGAGCTGGAGGCGCCATAGCTTTTTCGGTTCATCACTGGTGATTTCGACTGAAACGAAACGCCCTGGCCAAGTTTATCTAGTTCTTTTTGGCATTGCTTCTTCGCCCTACCCTAAACGGAGGTGATATCTATGGTAATGCGAACGATCACCACTAATTGTTTGCGTTTGGAGCCTTTGCTTTAAATGCAAAATCGTGAAGAAGCGGTCTTTGATTGCGACGAAGTGGTTTTCGAGCCTCCTTCGAGCAAGCGCTGAAGAAAAAAAAAAAACTCGTCTCCAGTGGGTTTAGAATCCAGGCTGAGGCGACGAGGTCAATTTGGCTGTCGACTGGATCAGACCACTGCGGCACAGAAGTTTAATTTTTTTTAAACATAGTAATGTGCTTTATTTACATATTTCCTCTTTAATATTCATTACAACGAAAGAATGTTTTATATACATTGATTTTGCACAAACTATGAGGACAACAATCTCAAATCAACGCGATGTAGAATACGGCGCGATTATAACCGGTTTGTTCATGTGCTAAGCTACCAGTCTTTCATACGGTGCGTCGGATGTTGTCATCTTCATTTGCCCTAACAAAGTTGCCCTAGAGACTTTAATAAGGCTTACTTAATTATAATAAAAGCCTAAAGGAGCCGTTAAATACTTAGCTAAACATGTCACGACTTGGCAAAGCAAAGCTAAACGAAGCAGAAATGTGCCAAACGAGGGATAAATCCTGCTTCTGCATTCGACCACCTGGGGATCTTTAACGTGCGCTGACATCGCACAGCACACGGAAGTGGCGTCCGTGTGCTGTGCGATGTCAGCGCACGTTAAAGATCCCCAGGTGGTCGAAATTACTCCGTAGCCCTTCACTACGGCTCCTCTTTCTCTCTTTCCACTTTCATTCCCACCTTCCTCCCTTCCCTTACGGCGCGGTTCGGGTGTCCACAGAGCAAGTGTGACAGTTACTGCGCCTTTCCCTTCCTGTGAACCAATTTATTATTATTTATTTATTCGTATCTTGCTTAGTCAAGCTACACCACTTAAGTCTTCTCGTTGCGTTGCGTTGTTCTTTTTGTGAATGTGTAAGGGGGGGGGGGGGGGGGGGGGTGCCTCAAGAGTCCCAATACCGCACTCGGTTTGTCGTTCGCACGTCATTTAATCTCGCTTATGCGCCACATAACGAGCTTCTACAAGCCATTTCTCTACTTCATGCGTAACATTGCTGTAGACCCCACTACCCAAACCTGTCGTCCCTCATGCCGCAGCATAGGACAGATTTTATGCTTGTCGTATACATTGCGTTCGGCTGAAATCTGATGTGTCGTTCACGGCGCTGTAATCACAGCCTAGCGAGAAAAGCAAGCGTTTTTGTCGCACCTGTAATGCATCCACTGCCGACCCACCTGCCTCCACTTGCAAGCATAAGTTGCCCGTCGCTCTGTCGAAGGCGTGGCGCGCGTCAGCTAATTTCGCTGCGTCAGAGTACCTCCTCCAATCATTCACAACGTGGTCCTGCATATAGATTGCAGCCCAAACTGCAGACAGCAGCAGCATAGAGTATAATGCCTAGTATATACTGGCTAGTGTATCGCGCGGATAGGTCCATGAATGGGAGCAGCAACGCCATCGATGCCTTCCAGCTTTCACCCCCGGAGGAGGGGCTCGTCGAAAGGTGTCGTCGCCACCTCCGGCTTGTTAGCTTGCACTGACGGTGCCTTAGGCGAATCGTTTGCTCACGCCTACGTTGCTCGTTGGTTTTGTTTTCATTTTTATTTGAACCCATGGAAATGAAAGTTACACCGAATGTAGTAACGACGGCTTTCAGCGGCTACTCAGCAGAATCCACGAGTGCGAGTCGTGTGAGAACAGGGAGCCGCAGAAGCCGGTGCCTCGCGTTCGTGGCTTCCAATACGTACAGCCTTTGTCAAAAGTGTAGAGCCCGGGGGTCTGCTTCTGAGCCGTGTGTGTAGTGGCGCTGATTTAGCATTAACGGGAGCCTAAATGCGGGGGTAGCACAAAAAAATCTTCTTACCAGCAAGAGATTTGGAACTTTGGAAATGCATTACAAGCTGCACTACATGGTTCAGAAGCAGACCCTCTGAGCTCTACAGTTTTGACAAAGACGTACCTTCACAAATAGGCATGGATAAAACTTGCTTCATTCCGCGGTATCAGAGTGGCCGCGTTTCGAACTCGAACGAGGCGTAGTTCTGTGATCGGAGCGCGGTAGGACGCCGCACGGTTTGTCCACGATTTGTGATTACAGCACGATTTCTGCTCTAATTTCCCAGCTGAATATGTTGTCAGATCAGAGCTCTGATTTTTGTGAATGCGGAGCTTTTGTGAATTTGAAGTGACTTAGGATTTAAGTTTTAGACATTTTTCTGAATGATTGTATGACACACCTTGTTGAGGTTTCGTTGTAGGGCTTGCATTCGCCAGTTCTACTCACTTTCTCTTTTGTTTGCATGTGGTAGAGCCGGATCCTCAGCAGCCAAAATAAGATATCTTGGTTTCAATTGTTAGCACATCGCACCGATAGCTCAGTGTTTAGGGTACCCGACTGCTGAACTTAAGGACGTGGAATCGAATTTCGGTCGTGGTGGTCGCTTTCCGATGGAGGTAAAAAACAAGGCACCCATGTGCTTTGCCATGTCAGTGCACTTCAGTTATTAAACAATTCCTTCAGTGCCAAACTTCATTTGATAGAAACTTTCTGCTGAATTCAGAAATGTTTTCTTGCTTCTTACTGTACCAGTTATAGCTGTTGCCGCTGCTTTGTGTATGATAGGTTTATAGATTTTGCGCTATATGTATATAAATATATTCTTTTAAACTTTTACCTTTTATTTTCTTACAAACTCACAAGCTCACAAACGTCTGTATAAAAACAATTTCTGTGTGAAGCGAGCTGTGACTTTCAAATAAAACGCATGAACAGTTTCTCGTATTAAGACTGCTTGTGCTCTAACAAGCGATAATCCAAAGCGATCACCGAAGCCGTATATATGGCAAGTAGGGAAATGTCAAAGTGTCCCTGCTTTTTTTTTTTGCGTATTAGCAAAGTTGTAAACATCGACTTACTGATATGCCAGCGTTGCAGGAGGCAGGGCTAGACGGTACCTGCATTCCTTTGATTAAGAAAGCGACTAAAATGTGCAGTTTTGGACAGCCATGAGTCCGCCTCGGGCAGCAGGAGGCCATATGTGTCCCTTTTTCCCCGAGCATTTTACCCCAGAAGAGCCGAGCACGAGTCCGGGGGAAGTCTAGTACCCATTGAAACCCAGTGGGTACCCGACGCAACCAGGGATCGAACCTGGTACTTCCCGAATGTGAGGAGGATGCCCTAGCACAAGGCCACCAAAATCAATGTCTAGCCATTACTGACTCTGACCTACTCCATGGTGAACTGAAACAAATTTGGCCATGACCATTTCAAACATTTGGCCTGGACCGGTTCCAAAAACGCCCGTGCTTTCGCACTATTTTATTTCTTTACGTTTAATTTTCTTAAATGGCCCAGAAAGAGGTGTTACATAAGGGGTGGGAAACATAAAAACATTGTTATAGTACACATTTTTTTACACTTTCAAATAACTTTGATGAGCAGGTGATAACAGCGATGTCACTTGGAAGGCCGTTCCATTCTGCAGCTGCACGGCGAAAAATGATAATTCGAAAAAGTAACGGTGCGTGACAATGGACGGGCGATGTGCACGCGATTACTGGTGCGTGGGGATATGCGTGCTGGTGCAAGAATGTAAGGGGCTGCCCGCATATGACTTAAATATTTTATGGAATAAAGAAAGGCTAGAAGCGCGACGACGGATAGATAGCGATGATAAACCGGATGCTGTTTTTAGTGCGGAGACACTAACATCATAAGAATGTAATGCATGGATGAACCTGACAGCGCGAGTTTGTACGGACTCGAGAGAATTAATGAGGCTAAGCTTGATGGAGATTTCAAACGGGTGACGCGAATTCCAGTTTAGACCTTACGAGTGCAATTTAGGCTAAGAGTTTAACATGTTGAGGTGCGCAATGCAGATGACGTTTTAAGAATTGTCAATGATATTGTGTTAGTTACATGCAAATTTCCAGAAAGAACACAAGAAAGTGTTACGCCTAAATATTTCTACGACTGAACAGGTTGTACGGGCACACCAGAGATTATGTAGGAAAAAATAAGAGGATTACGAGGACGGTGGAAGGATAAATATTTACATTTATGTGGGTTAAGTTCCACTAGCCAGTGATCACACCTGTTATGTGTAGCATTAAGATCAATCGCCTTAACAGGAATAACACCTGCCCTTGCAGCATTTTCCGGCAAGACTTGAGCTATCGTTCGTTCACTGTTCAGTAGTGTTCACTGCTGCAAAATACTTATATATTATATATACGTTGCTGCTTCGTAGGGTGCATGTGAGGCTAATACGCTTTATATCACAAACTGATGCACCACGTGCAAGCATAATTTATGTGCGTTCTGATACAGTGACGGAACAACGTGAATTGAGAAATAGGGATATTCAGAGATGCCTCTGTGAACTCGATCTGATGCTTATAAGGAATCGGGACATCAGTTACAGTACCCAAAAGCCAGCAGAAAAATTCGGCACTGTACAGGGCAATAGGATAGTTAAGACTGCAGTTTTAGTGATTGACAAAATACCGAGCCCGGCCACCAGGCTGGACTGGGTACGAGCTTTCGGGCCGACCCGAGCCCTTGCACACCTCTAATGAGAAGAAGTGAGTGATTAAGTGAAGGTGAGTCTAAATGACAGCCTAAATAAGTTGAGATTCGAAATGTGTGAGTCTAGATGTGTGATGAAGCGAAATAAGTGAGCTGAGATGAATGAGTGAGCCCAGGCGAGTTCGTCAGGCTCATATGAGTCGTGAGTTGAAATAGGTGAATGATCGCATATGAGTCATGAGTATGAGTGAGCCCGAGTGAGTCGCCAGCCAGCGTAAATTTGAGTTCATGTGTGTGAGTGAGCCCGGGTCTTGTGAGTCTGAGTTAGAGTGAGTCCGTTGTTTGAGCACAGTTTTGTGGGTGAGCCTGAGTGAGCACTTGCGATTTCGCCGACCAATGCGCCCCCATATAGATTAGGAAGCATTGTTCGCGCCCCTCCTGCGCATTAGGGTGTCTTGTTGTTCTTTTCCCCAATACGCTAAGACGGGCACTCCTCGGATTCTCCATACTTTGCTCCTCGGCGTAGGTCAAAGCGCGCCCCTGGGTAATAGCGCTCGTGCGTGTTAATTTATTGCGTGGCCCCGCCGGGTCCTGGGCGTGTGGAGGAAAAACGAGCGTGGCATCTCCTGACTCAATGTCGCCGTAGCGGCGCTCGACGGAGCCTCCGGTGAGGCTTTAAGATGAGGAAATGAGGGCTCTACGCTACGAGAGCACGCTGTTCGAGATCCGGCGTTCGCAGGCATCGCGGACAAGTCGTGGCACCGCTTTCCTTCTTGTTACTGAGGGAAGAAACAAGACGCAGTGGCATTGACGCAAGCGTCGAGAATTCTAACTAAAGACGGCCACCGCCCGCTACTGCCTCTAAGGCTTACCTCGAGGTGCAGCCGCAGCGTTTACAACTCTGCACCTGTATGACACCTGCGGTGAAATCGAATGAGCTCCAAGAAGCTGATAAGGCGGTCGCTTGGGAACAGGAAGCCAAGACTCCTTTCCGAGCAAGTTTCTCTTTGTCGATGAGGTCGTAAAGATCAGGTAAAAAACAGAAACAACATTTCTGGAGGTGCAATTTAAGTTGCCGTGCAATACTTTGCGAAAAATTGCGGTACGCTTGAGATGTGAAACATTAACGCTTGACCGACATCGTAGAGCAAAGGTTTTTTAAACACATTTTTGATGACCTCCGTTAAGTGCGGCCAAAACTGAAATTTCGGCGCCTTCAGGTATTTCATTATTGCTCGTCTCTTATCGCACTCTCAAACATCGGCGCTCCCCGACCGGCTTCATCCATTCGCTCCCACCACCTGGGTGCCGACTAAACACACGCGCGCACAAATCCCCTTGTGGGAGCAGAGATTCCTCACTCGCCACTGCGATGCACCTGGATAGTTTTTATCAACTGAAGATAGGCTGAACGTAATATTAGGAGGGCACATCAACATAGATTCCATAACGTTATTCAATTACCAGCGTGAATTAAATATTGTTTTTAAATGCAATGCTGTTCGGAATGCCATATTGTAAGCAACACAAATGCATATAGGCTAATCTATTGATGTTTTTATATCACTAATATTCAGGATGCTCAATGTGATATAATCTGTGCTCAACTGAGCGATCGTCTACCAGTTTTGTTCTTTACTTGTTGGGGGCGGAAGTGCCCTGAAAGTGAGTGCACAAAAATGAGGATCCAGATCGTGCGTACGAAGCCATCATAAAAAACAATCAAAAATACATATTTAGAGTATTTTCTTGAAATACCTTTTAAAAAGCCAAGGAAAGCGTTAACGGAAAAAAGGCAATATTTCAAACGTACCCATCAATGAGTGCAGATAACTTAGGACTATTTAGAGCCAAACTTAAAGAAGTGTCCTGGAAGTGCATGTACAAAAATACGAATCGAGATAGTGCGTACGACAACTTCATAAAAATAATCAAAATACATATTTAGAGCGTTTTCCTGAAATAACTTCTGAAAAGCCAAGGAAAGCTCGTAAACCTCGGATGAACTGAGACCGTCTTGAAATGATAAAAAGAAAAAACCAGCTATACAACAAACTTATTTCTTCTAGAGCTCCCAGTAACCTCCTTTCTAGGCATTTAGAAATAAGGAAACATTATTCCTTCGCCAGGCAAGGAAAGACTATAGTATAAACTGTACAATCACCATACAACAACGCAGTGACTTTGTGTGGAAGGCAATTCATAACACCTTAAACCCTCAAAGGTGGCTATAAACTTATACTTCGATCCCGATAGGCAATGGTACATTATTCGGAAAGCAGCTGGCTAACCCCCTTTAACGATTGCTTTGTTTCAGTTGTGAGCAGTGCTCATGATCCCCGCTCTGCAGAGTACCTAAATTTTTTCAACCCTAAAACTGCATTTCTGTGACCGACAGAAAAACATGAAATTCATAGTCACTTTGCCACCTTTCCTAACAGCGGGTCTCGTGATATAGATGGTTTCCAGGTGCAACCCTCTAAATACGACATCAATGTCATCAGCGAAGTATTCGAGTACATATTCAATAACTGCCTAGAAAAAGGAGTATTTCTAAAGCGAATTCAAACGGCTAGAGTTTCTATTATATATAAAAGTGGCGATAGAGAGGACCTAACTATCGTCCGATATGAATACATACCGTCGTCTCAAAACGTTTTGAAAAAGGAAATGTTTAGGCGTATTGCTTTTTAACTTCTAATGAAAACAGTTTAATAACTACATGCCAGCATGGTTCCAGAAAAGGTCAGCCAACATAGAGCGCCCTTCTTGTACAGAAAGAATAAATACTAAAATCATTTGAAAACAGAGAGCTTATTCTGGTAATATTTGTAGATTTTTCAAAAGCCATTGACCAGATCAGCTATGAGACTATTAGCGAAGCGTGGCATATACGGTTTTCGGGGAGTCTTTCTCCAATTAATCCGATATTAATTAACCTATTACTTAACATATATACTACTTCTTTTGGTTTGGAGAACCACCACCTTTTTCAATGTTACTAAGCTTTTCTAACTACAAAAACAAGCCCTTAGGATAATTGTCTTTCCCGAGACACACAAACGGAACCGATGTTTCATCAACTTCATGTAATTCCTATCCCGGAGCTATACAAACAAACCTTATTAGGCCGCTACAGGACTGCAGCTGTAATTTCAGTCTCTCTTCAAAGAAATGTACAGGCTTTAACATAAATCCCACAACTATGGCATGCATACCAAAACTCAATTCATTATTCCTCACGCCTGAACTAATTACGGAAGACAGAGCATTAACTTCAACTTGTCACTTCTCTCACACACAAATAATTGATAACAGCGTACAGATTACATTTGTCCTTCATAATTTGACTGAAACTGTATTTCTTAAAAAAAAAAAAGAAAATGCTTTCTATACTGCCTGTTTGTTCTTGATTCGACGCTCTTTTGATTTGTCGTTTCGTCTTGTTGCGGTTCCTGTAAAAAAAAAATAAAAAAGAGATAAGGATTTGTATATCTTTGTATAGTGACCTGTCGCACAAAATTGCCAATATTTGTATAGGGGCGCAGTCGCTCGTCAAGCCTTTGTTAGGCTTTCTGGCTGCGTCCCTAACATCTCTGCGATGCTGATATAAAGGTATTTATCAGATACTTGGCCGTCATCTGGATAGTAGGATGAACCGGAAATGTTCAAGCCTAAGTAATAAGAGCTGACGCTCTTAAAAGAACTTCAGGAGGTGAAATAATTCCGGAGTTGCTTGGAAGTACAACTCTCGAGCAGCATATCTTCTTGTTTTACCCTATCTATAATCTGGGTAACCGATATTGAAATGTTCCTTGATCACAGTTCATGCGATCGTTTTTGTTTTTGTTACCACAAGTATATGGCTCCGGTTGTTAATTTATAGATTAGTTAACTGGCCTGAGAAAAGGGTACACAGATATAAGTTTATTTTTTAAATAGCTTAATCAGCCAGTAATCCTACATGTGCATAACTGACATCACGTTATACTTAAAGAGAGAGTACAACTCCATGAGCTTTAATGTTTGCCAAATAGTTATCAAAAGCTAATGTGTCACTTGACGATGTCGATGGCTGTAAGAAGAGCGTAATCTTTTATAGACCTAGCAGTTTCTTTCTTTTGTCCTACATGACGGCTGTTTGAAGTAGCAATAAACATGGGAATCAGCGCACAAGCTTTGTCTCAGATTTTGCTTCCGCTAGAGTGAAAGCTGAAGTTTAAGACAAAAAAAAAAAAAATCAATATCTCATTTCTCAGTAACTTGTATTAGAAGCAAGTTTGAAAGTTGGGCGAGTTGAATCTGGCTCATTTTGAACGTAGCGCGAAAACCGAGGACCAAGAGTAGAAGGACACAGAGCAGTGAAAAAGCGCTCGTGTCGTGTCCTTCTACTCTTGGTCCTCGTTTTTCGCGCTACCTTCAAAATTGTATTAGAAGTTTAGAACAGTATGTGGTCAGCGCTAACTTTTTTTTTTTTTTTGTGAGCCCAGCCTTGCAGATTCCTGAAGGCACCGGCTCGGGTCAGTGCAATATGTATGGTTCCCTAGCCAGCTGGGGCCAGCTTATGCTTCCAGCTTAATATCAGTAAATTGTTGGGCGATGTGTACAGTTATGCTGCATACTTGCCTTTGCTGTAAGCACAAAATGTGCTCTCAATGGGGCCAGGGCGACTTCATCCAATTCGCCTGTCGTCATTTACCGAGCACTTGAAAATCAGCGAAACTTCTTGTGCTGTAACGTAGAAACTAGTTCTTAAATTCAGCGTTTGGAACGATTAAAAACAGCCGCTAGTTTTGTCATCAGCTGCACTCTGCTTCATAATATGCTGATACTGAACATTTAAATATAGGCCAGTCCAGTGTTTAGGGTACTCGATCGAGTATCGAATTCAAGGACGCGCGATAAAATCCAGGCCGCGGCCGACGAGTTTCGATGGAGGCGAAAAGCAATATTCCCGTGTACTGCGCGATGTCAGTGCACGTTAAAGATTATTACGGCGTCTCTTCATAGCCTGATTTGTTGGTGCCAACCTGGGCGAGTGCGTTGCTTTATTTCTGCAGCAGTTTATCACTCAAAAGAGGTCCTCTGCGCCCTACGATATCTAAGAAGCGCTTTAAATTCAAATCATTTACTTAATTACAAGTTTCTTACCTGTGTATACGGAAGGCGAATTGGACTTATCCGCCTTCGGTGTTTCCCGCGAAGTAATAAAACTTAATAAGTATGCAGCAGCCATGGGCCCCGCTATATATGATGCGCTGCAACGCACAAGATGGGGAAGGATTTTTTCCCACGTATCACAAACAGATTTGCGCACAAGGTTACATTAGAAACAAGATGCGTGTGCGTTCGTGTGGAACGGGAGCCAGGCGAGATCAAGCTGCTGGTGCTGGTGATAACGGAATGGCCTCTCCTGCCGGAAATACGCGGCAAGCATATTTAAGAGAGACCGACGCCGCCGCAAGGCTGTGAGAGCGGACATGTAGGACAGGATCGTGAATATTTTGTAACCTATGAATAGCTAAAATGAGGACCACAGTGAAAGCTGAGACTGAGGGGAAAAAAAAAGTTAAAGACAAGCGCTGATTCCTCTCAGCTGAACGGAGCCAGCGGACATGTGCAACTCGCGATATTATTTGTTTTAGCTCCATAGTGCGAAAGAGCGACCATTAGTCTCGTGCAAGCCTTACCGTCTAAATGTGATCAAGATACGAAAACAAGAGGAAGTTCGAGAGTTACACGAGGTGCGCATAGCAACACCAGCGCAGAGACAAAAAAAAAAAAAAAGCAGAGCAAAGAAAGTAGAGAGTGCAGAGCCTTCCTACTTGCTCCGATCTGCGCTCTGCGCGTTTTAAGCAATGCTATAGCTCCCACTGTCGACGACCTTGAGATGACCTCGAGCCAGGACTCAGAATCGTCATCCAGCACCGAGAGATATTTAACCGCATTTAACTATACGAGTTCTCAGCTTTCTAAGCCCTCATAGGGAGCCGGTATGTGTCCCGGAAAGTGCCTGTCCGCGCACCCAAAATTTGGCCCACTAGACCCCTAAAACTTCACCCCGTTTGAAGCTGACAGAAATTGGGGTTCAACCTGCTTTGAGTATAGCCACCTCAGCGGTGCCCTCAAATTAAAGTGGGATACTCCCAAAACTTCGCCCCTGGGCCTTGTAAATTAGACCCCGTCCGAATTCTTCTCTCCTTCGCAACAGCGACATACCAGCCACCCAGCATTGAGCGCCTTGTGATGGCACCCCAACTTATTACCTCAGTAGCCACTGATCAGTGATACACCAAACTAAAATGTCTTTCTCAAGATACGCCTCCACTCGCTGTGAACTTAATAAAACGTACTAGTGGCTAGTTTAACATAATAGCGTAAAAGGTTTCAGTTGCCGCTAGATGTACTGAGCCTTCCTGCTGAAAGCAAAGTTCTATTCCCTAAAGGCGGCAACAAAGCAATGATCACAAATCATCATAAAAGCATTATACAAAATGCATGACAGTCAGACAGTGTACGACATCGCATGATATTCGTATGGTATTGTAGGATAAAGGGCTATGAGGTTTAATGTATCATGCAGCATTTTCCGTAGTGAAATTGCAACGTATTCGAGATAAGTTATTCGCTATTTTATTCATTAGTGTATTACTGCCTTGCCTCAAAGGCATTGAACAGGTATCGCACTGTCTTGTTGAAATTTTACAGAAACTTTATCGAAAGTTCTTGCTTTAAACATAACCTTGACGATGATCTCTTATTGGCGATCAAATAACTTCTTGGTAATCGTTCTTAATGCCTCAAAGCGCATATAAAATAGGTCGCATTCTTGCGTTTAGTTGAAATTTTGCACACTTAAAAAAAAAAAAAAACGATTACATCTTAAGCTTGATTAGGTTTATGGGATTTAACGTCATACATCGACGCAAGCTGCGAGGGGCGCCGTATTAGAGGGCTCTGATAACTTCGGCCACCTAAGGGTTTTTTAACATGCACTGACATCATACAGTAAATGAGTGAGTTGCGTTTCGACTTCATTGAAGTGCGGAAGTAGTAGGCGAATATGTCTACTTAGGACAGGTAGTAACGGCAGATCCGGACCATGAAAAGGAAATAACAAGAAGAATAAGATTCGGATGGAGCGCATTTGGCAAGCACTCGCAGATTATGACTAGCAGCTTACCGGTATCGCTCAAGAGGAAAGTATACAACAGTTGCATCTTGCCTGTACTCACTTATGGGGCTGAAACGTGGAGGCTAACCAAGAGAGTTCTACTTAAGTTGAGGCCAACCGAGAGGGCTGTGGAACGCAAAATGGTAGGGGTAACATTAAGAGATAGAAAGCGTGCAGAGTGGGTCAGAGAAATAACTCAAGTTACCGACATTCTAGCGGAAATTAAGAAGAAGAAATGGGCATGGGCAGGACATGTAGAGCGAAGAGAGGATAACCGATGGTCGCTTAGGGTACCAAACTGGATTCCAAGGGAAGGAAAGCGTAGCAGGGGGCGGTAGAAAGTTAGGTGGGCGGATGATGTTAAGAAGTTCGCAGGGGTCAAGTGGATGCAGCTAGCACAGAACCGGGTTAATTGGAGAAATATTGGAGAGGCCTTCGCCCTGCAGTGGGTATAGTCAGGCTGATGATGATAATGATGATGATGATGATGATGACGATGAAGCGCTGCGCCGTTGCCGAGGTCCGTCGGCTCAGTAATCGAGCCCCTAACCACTGAGTCACGGCACCGGGTGTGTCGAAATAAATACCGCCAAGTTTCAGAAGTATGATTGTTTACCTTAGGCCTGAAAACATCGGTGATGGTGCTATTTTTAGAACGCAAGGGTGCTGCCAGGTGGGTTTGTTCTGACGGTTTTCAGCATTTAGGTTCTTTTACCACTCCATACGGGTCGAAGACGGTCTTTTAATGTGCTAATAAAAGCGTGAAATATGCCTAGGGCCTAATTATGGAAGACATGTGCACTAAAAATGGTTGCAATGTTGTTGACGCAATGTTTATGACCTGTATTATTTTGCTGAACGAACCAGTCGGGTTGTATTTACCGTAACGGCATGCGAGGCAGGGCCAATCAAGTCAGCTCAAATAAGTCTATTCACAAACGCTCCGCACGCAAAAAAAAAAAAAGTGAGCCTAAAGGTTGCGCTCCTCATTTTAACGGGATAGCGTTAAAGGCCCCGTTCATCGATGGTTTGTGCGACGTGAGAATAACACACGCTGTCACAAAGACGGGAGACGCTGCAAACTCGGAAACCTCA
Organism: Amblyomma maculatum; assembly: GCF_055883805.1. Classification (NCBI taxonomy): domain Eukaryota; kingdom Metazoa; phylum Arthropoda; class Arachnida; order Ixodida; family Ixodidae; genus Amblyomma; species Amblyomma maculatum. Next base: position 58,369,819 of record NC_139344.1, read on the forward strand.
TCTAAGGTGGGCGGGTGGATCCAACCTTCAAGGGCTCTTGGAGGCCGCGTCAGGCACGCTCGTAGGGCCTGGTCAATGTGGGGCTTCATATCTATGTCGGGTGGTCGCTCACGAACGGTACGGGATGACGTGGTAGATTAGGACTCCATGCTGATGAATATGTGCCATGCAATAGAGGCACAAGTTAAGTGATTAGTAATAAGCTAGCAGAAACTGCATGTACAGTCAGGGACAAAAGTTTGTGAGACGTGAGTTCGTGGAAAAGTTTTTTATTTCGTTGTGGCTGACCTATTATAGTGAATGAAATGTGCTGAATCACGAGGGAACATGCACGCGCCATTAAGAGAAAAATTATCACAAGAAAAACTAGCAAGGCAAAGAAGAAATATTTTTTTTTTCCTCAAATCCACATCCTGCAATGAAGAACTGCGAGAGGATCCACAGAGTGGAGCCGTTAACCCTGTCGCGTCGTACCCTTAAACGCTGAGCGAAAGTGTTACCCATTTTTTTTTTCTTTTTTTGCTGTTTTTTATACCAAGGTGTTCTGCAAATGTTTATAGTCAAACCGACCATGCAAACAGAAAAACGGTTCCGCTCATTTGTTTAATTCCACGTGTAACGGTAACTAGGATACGTCGCAGTTTCTTGACGTCTTTGCGTGATGGAGAAAGTTGAAATTATCTGCACCTCGGTATCCAGCATCGGCGCGAATATGCAGTGCGGATTCTCGCAGTCGGAACGTTCCAACATTGACCTTCATTAAAATGTAAAGAATCCTGGTGTGCTTGTAAAAACGCCAAGCACTTGTACATCGAGGCACAAAGCGACAGTATTTCATTCAACGTGGGTCCATGCACCGTCTCACATTTCATTGCTTATGGGAAAATGCAGCGAAAATGGGAAGCGCAGAGGCTTCAGACGAGAAGCTTCAACTCGTGTCCTCTTATAGCTTTGACTCACTCACATCAGTGTAAAACCCTTCACGCGACCTGCATTTAACGCTCGAAGCTGTGACTCTCACTTTCTCGGAACACGAGAGAGGTCTTTGCCTCGTCCCTCCACGTTGTTCCCGAATCGTGGGAAACGAGCACGTCCAGGGACAACAAGACGCGGGGAAAGAAGAGCGCTTAATCGGGTCGGCCGTTGTTTCCCACGCTTTGCACCATTCTTTTATTTATATGCAACGCTACATCACGTCACCGCTGCCTTCGAATCGAATATCGTCGTCGCCGTTAGGGATCGGCAGGCGCGCAGTGGATGTGATTCAAAGGAGCCTGTTTTGGACTAGGGACTGTCAGTCTTGTGCCGACGCTCGCAACAACGCGTCGGCTTCGGCTCCTCCGCGACTCGGGTGTGACAGGTTTCCAGTTCTCTGCGCCGAAACTTGAACTCGCATCATGGTTTCTGCAATGCGGCCTAAGCATGGGCTGCTATTGCTAGTCATAGCCACAGCGTCGCAATGCCTGCAAACCCAGGCGCAACAGGGCGAATACACAACGGGGACTGTAATGAGCATGATCAACACCACGATGAGTGCAGCTTCGACGAAGACGACAACAACATCGACGAGTAGAACAACGACAACGACGACGTCGACCACAACTTCCAAGCCGGATCGTGCTGAGCAGCTCTTCAGGGAAGGTTTTGAGAAGATGACGCGCCTTGTGACGCGTGAATTCTACCCCGTTGTTAGCGATCTCATCTACGACCCAAACCTTTCCTCGAGCTGCATCGGGTCCCTCATGAAGATCGGTACGGGGCTGCGAAAGTTGGACATCTGGGCCGTGCAGAGTGAGTCCTGGCACTCAGATGAGAGCCCATTGTGCGGCACAAGTACACGCAACCAGCTGCAAGTGACTTCCTCACTTGCAGTTTGTTGTTCGGTTTGCACTTATTGCATTTTAAAATTTGTTACGAGGATTTTCTTTGTGAGTGGTAACTAATTGTGAGTGATTCAGGATGCGCGCAGATAGTTGCGACGAGAAAATACCCAAGTGTAACGTGCTTCTTATCATGGGAAGGTTTAGAGCGATATCGCTGGGCGTCTTTTTATTGTGTTAGCATGCAACACAGTGCTCTGTGAATAATATGCTTTTTACTCAAGTGTCGAGCCTTCTGCCCTATTTTGCTTTTTTCAAGCGTTCAAGAATGGTGAAGGGGTGTAAAAATTTATCAGTAAAAAATCGAACAGTTTCAAGCGAGGCGTTGCAATAATAGTCGGGTAGTAGACGAGGTATCGTGAGCGCTTTGTCTGGCAGCGCTCGCGGGAATATTGTTTTCAACGACGTTCACAGTATCATGAATTGAGAAGAAAACATTCAAAGGACAATTACGATATGTCCACATGAGAAATTTGAGCACAGCTATTTAAGCGTCTTTGAGACATATTGAGGCGAAAAATTTGAGAGATGCTCCTATATATATATATATATATATATATATATATATATATATATATATATATATATATATATATATATATATATATATATATATATATATATATATATATATATATATATATATATATATACATATATATATATATATATATATATATATACATATATATATATATATATATATATATATATATATATATATATATGTATATATATATATATATATATATATATATATATATATATATAAAGAACGGTCCACCATCCACAACTGTTCTTAGAATAAAATAGCATAACCGCGAAAGTTGTATGAGATACTTTTTGTATTCCACTGGCCCATTAGTAAAAAAAAACTGTATCATATATATATATATATATATATATATATATATATATATATATATATATATATATATATATATATATATATAATTCAAGGAGCCAACAGTCTACGAGTCCAAAGTAAGCGTATGGGGATAGTTGGGGATAGTATCATTATTGTTTTTTTTGTGTATTGCAGTTTATCATAACCAGAATTAGTTTTGTGATGATTTCTAGGGGGAAATAATATAAATGCAAAGCGGAAGAAAAAACAATGTGCCGATGATGGGAGTCGAACCCAAGACCTCCGAATATCGCGTCCAGCGCTCCACCAACTGAGCTACAACGACGCTTTCTTGGGTATCTACCTTGAGTGTAACCGAAACCTGATAGTGCTCACCGGCGCCACCATCATCCATAGCGGCGGATGTGGAATATCCTGTTATACCGCAAGCTTCACGTAGAGAGGGTGGCTGCTGTGCGGGGACCCTCTTACGCCACCTTTTTGGCCTTAAGACTGCCAGAGCCGAGACCCTCGCAGGCTGGTGAACACTCTCAGGTTTGGGTTACAGGCAACATAAATACCCAAGAAAGCGGAAGCCTTGCACAGCCGTCGTTGTAGATCAGTTGGTACAGCACTGGACGCAATATTCGGAGGTCTTCGGTTCGGCTCTCACATCAGTGCGTTGTTTTTCCTCCCGCTTTGCATTTATATTCTTTCTCCCTAAAAATAATCACAGGACTAATTCTGGTCAAGATCAACTATAAAACACACGCACATATAATAATAATAATAATAATAATAATAATAATAATAATAATAATAATAATAATAATAATAATAATAATAATAATAATAATAATA